>NC_084793.1:161544915-161849915 GCF_963169125.1 Humulus lupulus | reverse complement strand
TAGTAATATTATCCGTGAACGTATTGAACAAGATAATAGAGAAGTAAAGATTTTAAATACCGGTACTGTACTTCAAGTAGGCGATGGCATTGCTTGTACTTCAAGTAACCTTCTCTGAAGACGATGTCCAGCACGTATGATTCCCACACTCTGATCCGCTGGTCGTAGACATACAAATTGTCAACATGATGGTGAAGAGGGTGTTGGTCTACACAGGAAGTTCGGTCAACATCCTATACAAGTCTTCACTGGAGAGAATGAAGCTGTCAGTCAAGGACCTGGAGCCATGCAACCAAACCATCTATGGTTTTTCCGGCGAAGGGCTCACCCCAACTGGGTCGATTAGGCTTCCAGTTACAGTAGGTACTACACCTGCTAACAGGACATTACTCACTACTTTCATAGTAGTTGATTGTCTTTTGGCATACAATGTTGTAATTGGGAGGCCAATTCTGGTCAACCTACGAGCTGTCACTTCAATATGGCACCTTTCCATGAAATTCCCAACAGACGCAGGGGTAGGATGTGTATTGGGAAATCAGCGGGAAGCAAGGGAATGCTACAACACCTCGATAACCAAAGCAAATAATGGTGTGTCGAGAGATGTTTCTGAAAAGGAGTTGTAAATGGCAGTTGATGTTCAGGCCCAGTCAGGTGATAATGTCACCAAATAGGGCGTTGCCCAAAGAGAGGATAGAGACTTGGATCCTCGCTTTGGGAATTTTGAGGAGGAAATAGAACCCATCGAGGACCTTGAAGTGGTCTAGCTCGATGAAGAAAATCTGACCAAGGTTGTGAAAGTCAGTAAAAACTTAGAGACAACAACAAAACAAGCACTGGTAGAGTTTTTGAGGAAGAACCAGGAAGTCTTCGCCTGATCGCACAAAGACATGGTTGGAATAGACCCTGAAATCATCAGCCATGTCTTGAACATCGACAAAAGTTTTCCACCAGTGCAATAGAAAAGAAGGCTGCTCGATAAAGATAGGTCAAAAGCCCTAAAAGAAGATTTCAAGAAGCTGAAGGAGAATGGGTTCATCAGAGTGGCGTTTTATCCATCGTGGGTCTCTAATCCCATGTTAGTTCCCAAGCCGAATGGCAAATGGCGAACATGCGTGGATTTCACAGACCTCAATAAAGCCTGCCCGAAGGATTGTTTCCCACTCCCTACGATCGACCAACTGGTCGATGCCACTGCAGGGCATGAGATTCTCTCTTTTATGGATGCATACTCTGGGTATAATAAGATTAGTATGCATCCTCCTGATGTCACACTAGCTTTCGAACTAACACCAGGCTTTACTGTTACAAAGTAATGCCCTTCGATTTAAAAAATGCTGGTGCGACTTACCAGCGACTAGTCGACCGAAGAGCATGATGAGCCTGAGTCTCAAAACCAACCTCCCTCGTGGAAGTTATTTATAGACGGCTCTTCCAATGAGCATCATGCTGGCACGGGGGTGATCCTGATTATGCCTGAAGGGCATCGATTTCACTGTGCAATCAGGTTTGATTTCACTGCTTCCAACAATGAGGCTGAGTATGAAGCGTTGCTCGTTGGGTTATGATTAGCCAGGGACATGAATATAAAGGTACTCGACATCTATAAGGACTCTTAGCCGGTGGTGAATCAAGTCATGGGAGAGTATCAGGCATGAGGTTTAAAGATGGTTTCCTATTTAAACAAAACAAAGGATCTATTAGCACAGTTTGACAAGTACACCTTCAGCAAGTACCTCGTGACCAGAATTCAAACGATGATGCTTTGGCCAAGTTAGCAAGTGTGAAGGATGATGATACTCTGAACATAGTACCAATTGAGCGGCTATCTGTGCCAAGCATCCAAGCAGAGGAGACCACTCTGGTGATCCAAATGGCAGATACATGGATGGCACCATATGTAGAGTATCTGACGCAAGGCGTTTTACCAATGGACAAAAACAAAGCTAGGACCCTCCAACGACAGGCTGCTAGGTATATCCTGGTCGATGGAATCTTGTACCGAAGGGGATACTCAATGCCACTCCTCAGGTGTTTTTCAAAAAAGAAGGCTAAAGAATTGATGAAAGAGGTACACGAAGGCTTTTGCGGGGACCACGCTGGGGGGCAAAGCTTGTCAAAAAAGATCTTGAGGCAAGGGTATTTCTGGCCAACAATGAATGAAGACTCAATGGAATTTTTGCGGAGGTGCGACAAATGCCAGAGGTTCTCCAAAATCCCGCGAGCAGCCCCTAATGAACTGAAACAGATGCAAAGTCTGTGGTCGTTTGCAGTGTGGGGTATAGATTTAATCGGATCTTTACCCACAGGAAAGGGTGGCGTCAAGTATGTTGTGGTTGCCGTCGACTATTTCACTAAATGGGTCGAAGCTGAGTCACTCGCAACAATAAGGACCAAGAAGGTGCTGGATTTTGTGGTCAAAAACATCGTTTGTCGCTATGGATTGCCGAGGAAAATCATCTCAGATAATGGCATGCAGTTTGATAGTGATTTATTCACAGACTTTTGCGAACGACATGGGATTATCAAAAGCTTTTCTTTAGTTGCTCATCCCCAAGCAAATGGACAAGTCGAAGCAGTCAATAAAACGCTAAAGGATACTCTGAAGAAAAGACTAGAAGAAGCTAAGGGGGCATGGCCAGAACAATTGCCTGAAGTCCTTTGGTCGTACAGAACTTCCCATCGAACAGCAACAGGCCATACTCCATTCTCTTTGGCTTATGGGTATGAGTCTATGTTGCCCATTGAGTTAGATCCATCCTCGCATCGCAGAATAACATACGATCAAGGCTCTAACAGCCAACTATTGATGGAATCCCTGGACTTGATCGATGAGAAGCGTGAGCAAGCCCAACTCCGAGTAGCTGCGTACCAGCAAAAAAGTCGTCCAGTATTTCAATTCCAAAGTACGTGAAAGAAAATTCAATGTCAGAGATTTAGTACTTCAAAGAATTTTCTTAAACACCTACGACCAGGCTGCTGGAGTGGAAATACCAGATTGAAGAAGTCCTCCATCCAAGCACCTACAAACTTGCTCGCTTAAATGGAGATCTCATTCCTTGCTACTCGAATGGAGAACACTTGCGTAAGTACTATCAATAAAAAATTCTTCTTAAAGAATTGGCTTGTATTAATTTTACTTTTTACAAGTTATGAAAAAGGGTTGGTCATTTTATGTGATTAATCGCTTATAAGTGTAAGATCTTATTGATCACTCATACAGACATGTTTTGTCCATTTATTACAAGAAATATAAGGGACTATGCGTAGCCAATCATTCTTTCCAATTATTGTATTTATTACAAGTATTTGCTCATTACATGTGTTGTTTTGTTGTATTATCGTTTTAATTATTTTGCTCCGAGCAGTAATGTTCGAACAGGTTCTGGTCAAGGCAAGTGACTAAGGACCTAAAGCTCCTCAATCACTTGGGGGGCATATAAAGCATCTAGTAAGCAAAGCATATCAAAAGATATGTAAACACATGAGCAAAATAAGTGAAAGCATGCTAAGGTACTTAGAGTATTTTTCAAAATTTTGTATTTTTTTAAATCAGTCCAAAGTACTATGCTAAGTTCGGTCATGCGAACAGATGTTATAATAAAATGCAGGTATTATAATATCAAAATCGGATGTAATTGTTCGATTAAAAGAAAAAAAGTTGCCCATGCAGCAATAATAGTTAAAACATAAATAAAATTGTTTTTACATCATGACTTGTAGGCCATGTAATTCAAAAGTAAATAAAAAAGATAAAATCATGAGGTTTCCGGGGGGTCTTGTGGCAACTCCTACTGCTGCTGGTCAACTGCATCCCCAGCCTCTTCTCGGGCGCCTTCGATGCCGGTTGCTAGAGAAATCTCTAGAGACCTTGGAATTGTTTCTTCCTCCAGGCGAGCAACGCACCTAGCTAACTCCGCCTCCCTGATATGGTCTGGAAGATAGGAGAAGTTAGCATTGGGGTTTTTCTTCCAGAACAGGTAGAAACACTCGAACGACGCCCCTTCATAGTCTTCGAGGTTGCGGGCATTCTGTTCCTCCAGTGCAGCAACTTCCTTGTGGCTTATTGCCAGCTCATCTTGAAGCTTATGGGCTTCCCGATAATTATTGAGCGAGACCTCCTTGTACTGCTCCTTGGATGCAGTAATCTTGACAATACTCGCATCATTCCTCTTCACCTCCTCTTCGAGAGAAGCGATCTTGGCCTCAGTCAGCTGCAGCGCCTCGAGGTGTTTTGCCTCAGCCTCCTTGAAGGCCTCAGTATGCTTCGCCTCGGCCTCCTTAAGGGCATCAGAATGCTTCGCCTCGACCATCTTCAGCTGCTCGGTATAGGAAGCTTCTGCCGCCTTGAGTTGCTCAGTATATCAAGCCTCAGCAACAATAAGCTGATCACCAAGTCTCTTCTCGAACTGAGCATTCTGTGTCCTCAAAAACTGCCAGCCAGAAGTAAGGGTAAGCACCCCCTGCAATCAGAAAAAGATAAGGTTGTAAATAAGAGCAAGTTAAAAAGAAAATTCATGAAGTACAATAAAGAAAACAACTTATAGCGAGCACTTCATTCAGTGCGCGATTGAGGACTTGGTCGACCCCCATAGAGCCTGATACGAACCACACCAACACTGTGATGAAACCCGACACCAAATATGGAACAGCCACCAAGAACATACGAGATTGGAATGGAACTGCGACCCAATGCTTAGCCAAGCACGAACCTTGGTATGAGGAAGACGCCACAAACGGGGATGGAATCCGTTTGATAAGTCAGGATGAACGCCACAAGGAATCTCCTTGATAAGTTCAAAAGTTTCTTCAAGAACTCAAGAAGAAATAAACTCACAATTTCATTCAACATAATCTGATTTTTCCAAATGTTTTCAAGGCCTTATATAGCTGAAAATTACATCAAGACAAGCCCCTTTGTCTTCCTAATGAAACTGAAAAATTAAGGACAGTCCCTTTGTCTTCCTAATGAAAACTGAAATTAAAGACAAGCCTTTTGTCTTCCTCATGAAAACCGAAATTAAAGACAAGCTTTTTGTCTTCCTAATGAAAACCGAAAATTAAAGACAAAAGGACTATTGGACTCACACAAGTCAAATGTTTGACTTATCACAAAATAAACAAAGACTAAATAAAAAAACGTGATTAAAAATAAAAAGACTCATTACAGGAAGCTAAATATTGATCAAGCTCCTAAACTGGTGTCCTCATCATTCCTCCCCTCTTGACTTGGATCAACTGGAACTTGACTTGGATTTTTAGTCTTGGTGTCCTCATCATTTCTCATCAGAGCCGGTCTCCTGGATTGCCTCCCGGCTGTGTCGGTGCTTTGTTATTCTCAACAACCTATCTTTGGCTGAGTTGAGCACCACGCCCGTGAGGTCATCTCCCGAGGCCTCTTCTTGACGACCAGCCGAATGTTGGAGGCGTAGGGTCGACTAGAGCTAGAGGAGGAGTCTGTCTGACCGGAGATGGAGGATCTGGGTTTGTTGGAGTTGGGGGAGTAGCCTCCCTGGCAGGAACTGGTCGATGAGTTGTCTCCTTCATTGGAGTAGGCGCATGAGGGTCGTCTGTTCGAGACTTCTTTGCAGGGGGATTATTGTAGCCCTCCCCAGACTGGCGCCTGTGGGACTTTTTCTTGCTCGCTGACTTGGTGTACAAGTCAAAGGCACGTTCAGCAGGCATGTCTGCAAAAAAAAAAACAAGCGAACAGTCAAGCAATATAATAAAAGGAACTTGCTAAGTTTAGGAAACAAGGACAGAGAAATTGAAAGTATAATACCCGAGCTACAATTACTGGTCGCTACACTATTTACTTTACTAGTGCTACACTCACTCTCTGGCCTGAAGAAGTCTGAATTTAAAGCAGGAGGGTATTTAATGTTGCCATCCCCGTCGAAGAGGTGACAGGGAATAGGCAGACTATCTAAAAGCGTAAAATCAGTACCGCTCTCATCCGATGACTCAAGAATAGGCTCTGTGGCCTTTTTCTTTCCCTTCCCTGGAGGGGCCGGTGCAGCAGTAGGTCGTGGGGCACCAGTTGGTTCGTTGATGGTCACCCCAGTTGCCCTCCTCGGAGGAGGTTATGACACATCTTGCTGTTGTTCAGGGACTTCAGTGCTGGTAACACTCCCTGCAGTAGATTCCCTCACATCCTGGTGAGGAGCCAGAAGGCCGACCAGTCTCAGATTGGCCTCTGTGACCAGCTATTTGACACTTTTCTCTATGTCGGTCATGCTGGCCAGGAGGGCTGATCAGACCTCCATGTCCGAAGTGGAGGTTGGTCACAACCAGGGGCCTAAAATGCACTAAATTTCTAAGGGAAATGCAGGAAGACTCAAAGAAGAAAAATATATGACCAGGGGTGTAAAGACTTTACCTCCTTGTGTGAAGGCCAAGTTGTTCGCGACCATGTCAGCAGTCAGAAAGTACTCCAGACGGTACTTCCCCACGTTCGAGATAAAAGTAGTGTCAATCAGGAAAGTGCGACATGTTTCCTGGTGGAAGAAATGGAAGAACCCCGTGTTTTCCTAGCTGGGGTTGGATTTTAGGTCAAACAAGTAGTTGACCTCGTGTGCCATAGGGACTGGCCACTTCTTATGGCTATAAAGGATATAGAGTGCAGATAGCATTCTATATCCGTTTGGGGTGATTTGAAAAGGAACGACCCCAAAGTAATTGGCCACTCCTTGGAAAAAAGGATCGAGAGGCAGGATTTCTCCTGCCTCGATGTGGTATCTTGACCAGGTGCTATACGCGCCTCCAGGCAGATTCGCCCTTTGGTCTCGGGTAGGTCGGACTAGCATCACCCCAGGAAGCCCATACTTCTTGATATAATTAGCGATCATCCTAATCGTTACTCGACTAGGAGGGGCGACGTACCATTTGACATTTGGTCAAGTGGCACTTCGAAGTTGGGCTTGAGCTTGGATTCCTGGCTCGGGAGTACTCTCAGCTCTACCGCTGGTCGAGGGAATTTCTGCATGTGGGGCAGGCTGGTGTTCAGAAGGTTTATTTTTATTTTTCTAGGAAGTGGATTTTACTCTACCCATGGCTGGAAGGTTTGACTGAGGTCTGTTGGGTGGAGTTCAAGAAAAAGGGATGTCCAGAATAAGTAACGATGGTTGTTCTGTGTCCACGAGCAGGTCGTCATCAATTGGTCTCTCACCTCCCCACAGAGCTTGCATCAAAATCTGCGAACAGAAAAGGGCAGATGAGAACTTAGTCTAAAGACTTGTGTTGAATGCAGGAATAATGTTGCTCGCATATAAAAGTTAAGCTTTTATATGACCAGCAGCATTCTGGCAAAAACACGAACTTTCTTATGAGCAGTTTGAGAAAACGGATTAAAAAGCGGAAGTAAAAAGTTTTTTCAGAGAACTTTTTTGACTCCGAGAGGGCGGGAAAAACCCAGTTTTTCAACTAGCATAAAAATTGATTTTTTACTTCAATTTTACACCTTAAATATACAATCTCGACTACCAAACTGACTCCTAACTCCTATGCAATGTTATTTCACTACCTTATCACGCATCGAACATACCCATTTTTACCCCAAGACAGTTTCGGTCAAGAACAATCAAGAACTCAGGTACGAAACGAATAAAAAAACAACTTTGCATGGCAACTCAAACAACTGAAAGGTCCGTAAAACTTACTTGGATGAAAGATGGAGTGTGAAAAACGAAAGCTTTGAACGTCTGAATGGAGATTCCTTAGATTAGCAGCAGCAGCTTCGGGGATTTTCTTGGCTCAAACGGTCAAATTTCTTCCGAGTTCTTGAAAAAACAGAAGGCAAGTGAAAGGTAAAAAGTGAAAATATGAATTTGGGGTATTATTTATAGTGACTGCGACACAAAAAAAGAAGTAATCATGAATTACCTTTTTCAAAACATGGGGAACTGTAATAGCCGTCAGACAAGTTATTGGAAAGACGAAAAGACATGATTGGACATGATTGGTTACTTTTTTCAAAGAGGCATGATGGCTCAGACAGGTTTTATGGGGCATACGAAAGGTTAGTTTCCTAAGTTTACTTTATGCTGGTCGCAACAAAGTAAACTTGGGGGGCAAATGTTTACCCAAAAATGGTTGTTGATGACGTGGCAAAGTTGAAGTGAAAAGGTATTGTTCGGTTATCAACCAGATGCACATTACTTCATTAAGACTGACTATTAGGTATGACCAGGCTGGTCGCATGATTCGGTTTATTTCCTTATAAGATTATGATCTTGTAATAATTATACTTATTATTTCATCTTTATTACCTTGATACACGGATATTAATGAGAGTTAAGGCCCAATGACCCATGTAACCCCCTTGAGCCTATAAATATGCATGAAATAGCTCAAGGATGGGACTTTTTTCCTGAATATTGAGAGAGAGAGCCTATAGTGCGATTATCCATCGTCTTATTGTAATTCTCCCAAAGTTTGTGAAACTCAAGAACCCTAGTTCTTTGATCACGATTTTGAGACTCAATATTAATAATAACACTAAGTGGGCGTAGGTCATTACCATTCTTTGGGGCCGAACCATTATAAATCGTTGATGTTTTCTTCTTTTCCATTAGATTAAACTCTTAATTGTCATTTCATTTCCTATCGTATATTTGACTCCGCGTCGTTGGCCAAATCAAGGGTCAACATATGGAAACAGTCGAATCTATATAAAAGAAAACATAAAAATATGTCAAAAATTTAAACTATAACATAAAGCAGCAAAAAATTGAGATCTATCGAGTCCTATTGAGGTCCAACTATTGAGTACAATCGAGGCAGACAATCCAATGTAATTTTTATGCCTCTATCGAGGTCCACCGAGGACCATTGAGGCATATCAAGGTAGCCAATGGACATAAACGTGTGAGGGTTTTATCGAGGACCATCAAGCCTCGTCGAGGTGTTAAAATCCTAACACTATCGAGGCACATCGAGGTCCATCAAGGACCATCGAGCCTCTATTCATGCAATCCATCGAGGCCTATCGAGTTGCATCGAAAATCATCGAGGCAGACGAAAAACCCAGAAAAAATCCCAAAAAGGAACGAAAATCCATTCTAACAGTGAAAAATTACAATAAAACATGAAGGCATACATAGATCTATTCGAAATAGCACAAGCAATGTAGATAAACAAGTTTCCTCGCTACATATAACAAATATATACTTACCCATATGATTTTTGCCCCTAGATCCGAAAGAAAATCCAAAATGAAGTTTCTTAGCTTGAAAGGATTCACAACTTGCTCCTAGATCTGAAAACCAAAATGAGCTCAAAAATTAGTATAGATTAAGATAATGGTGGTTGCCTTTGTGTATGAGAGCTTAGAGAGATAGAGAGGGAAAACATGAGAGATAGAGAGGGAGAAGACAATAGGAGAAAAAAGAGGGAAACTTACGTTAGGGGCATTTTGGGAATGAAAGGGAATACTAAGATAAAAATGTGATGTTTTTTTAGCTAGGTATTATTTTGACATAGGACCCATTTTTATGCATCAAAAATCAAATTTCCCTTAACAATTCTAGCTATGAAAAGTTTACCTCATAATTGAAATATAAAAAAAAACTAATAATAAATGCAAACATTGTCAAGAAAAATAAAAGAGAAGAAATTAAATACTAAGAGAGGGATGAGAAAATCAAGCCCCAATAGGTGTCTCCAAGTGGTTCTCTTCTCTTGTCCTCATCTTTGAATCTCCTTACTTTTCATTCTTTTTCCTTTTCTTCTTCTTCATCCTCTTCTATCTTTCTCCCTAATGGTTGTTGTACATGTATTTCCAAAAAATTGGGGGAAAACAATATATATTCAGCTGGGTCATTCCTCTTCCTTGTAAGACACCCACGTGAGCCAACTTCTCACTTTGTTTACTTCTCTTTGCAAAACAATGGATCCAAGGAAAGCCAAGGCCCAATATCCATTAATAGCACTCAGCCCACATCAAAGTTAATTCATAACTACTGAGCTGGATAAGACAAATTTTGTAGTTTCCCACGAAGGCCTTTGAAATAGCTGGCTAGCATAACATAATGTCGCTTCCATGCTGCAGCATTCCATTATCCTCAGTTCAATTCAAGCTTCAATTTCTTTCCAAAATATCCAACACTCTACCAACTTCCTGCCAAGATAAAATTCCACAATTTATGATATATTTTTCAAGCATTAAATTAATATTTAATATTATTTTATTATAATTAATATTTGACAAAACTAAAATAAAGACACTACAAAATACCCTAAACCACTCTTTTCTTGATAAAAATTTAAGTTCAAAAGTATTAACATAACTCTAATTCCTAGAGTTATCACACCCCCAAACTTATCTCATTGCTCGTCTTGAGTGATGACTCTAAAGATAAAAGAATATAAACAAAGAAATCCAACTCAAAACAAGACAAACACACAAGATGACTAAACACTACAAAAGACACACAAATGAGAGGAAATGTTTAACTTAGTATTATGCTTAACAAGAGAAATGCTCTCCTAAATTTATTAAAAAGATGATGAATGATGATGATGATGGCTCTTGCAAATGCTTTCAACCAAATTCCTCAAATATTTATGATGTTATCAAACCAAGAATCAAGCGTTTCTCCCTAAAGTGTGGACGTAGCTCTTCCCAAATTATTCTCAAATCTCCCCAAAGCAAACTAGCTCTTGATCCTAAAGCCTAATAATTGTCTCCATAGGTTGCCTTAGTGATACCCTCTCCACTAATGTAGACAAACACTAAACCAAAGATCAAAAGAACTTATTCAAGATTGTAATGTAAGGCTTAGGTGAAGATGGTTAAAAGAGAAGTCATTTTTAGTTCAAATTACCCTAAAACACATTCATCTTCCTAGGACCAAAGTGAGAGTTCACAATCATTCCCCAAAGAATACCCCATACAATTTGAATATCACTCTTGCCATTATTCATTATTAAAAACAAAGAAAGAAACACAATACCAAAACTATACTTTACTTTTTTTTTAGATAAGATGCTACACCCCCAAACTTAATTGCAAACTTTATTTGTACACTTTTTTTTCATTTTTTTATGGGAGTGTACTCTTTTCTTTGCCCATACACTAGTTTTTTTTTCTTCAATTTTTTTAATATATAAATGGCAAGAGACACAAAATAAGGCACACTCTCCCCCAAACTTAAAAATCAACATTGTCCCCAATGTTGAAAACAAGAAAGGAAAAAAAGATGTAAACACTCACTAAAATTCCACTCAACAAGAGTTACACTCATCCGCCCTCTCTTATTGTGCATCAATCAAAATATAATCTAGAAAGACTAAGGTGCTCAAGAGTATGGTGAAATGATATGTATATAGTTAGGCTAATATGTGGCAAAGAAAGAAAATGATCAAATAAGCTCAAAGGGGTGACTAGGGATAAAAAAATATAGCACAGTTGGCTTGAAAGGCTCAAACGGTCCAAAGATAGCCTAAATCATGTCCTCGGTTTAGTGATGCCTAGGATTTCACCTCAAAGGAACCACTAAGAAATTCTAGAAACTTAGGCTCTCCCAAAAGTCTTGCTAGCCTTAAGGGTTCAAGAAAAAATTAGTCAAGCTAGGTACACAAAATAGGGATCAACACTATCATCAAGATTTTTCAAACTCCATTAACACTTGAGTACTATCAGTCTAATACACAACAAGAGGCAACAGGGTGGATTTTATTAATGTATTTTTTTAGATGGTTCATCACTGAGCCCAAGTTAAGCACTACTGGAGCAAGCAAAATCCTCTCAAAGACAACAAAAACAACAAAGGAAAGATAATTACAAACTACATGACCAACACCTCAACACAAACTCACAAAGCACAAACACAAAACTAAATTACTCAAATTAACCAAAACAACCAAAATGAATGAACAACCACACCACCAAATTCAAGAGGGGCAGTGGTTTAATTGCTCCTATTCCATTTTCAAAAACAAAACACACCAACACCCCAAACTTTAAATTTGACAAACTCCTCATTGTTCTCAACAAATAAGTCCACCCAAACAGTCAAGCACAACAAATTCAGCAGGCAAAGCAGAGTCACATGATATCCAAACTAATCTCAACACAATTTGACATGGTAATCATGAGATAAAAGCAAAGAAAAACTCCTTGTTTAATGATCCTTTCAATTGTTCACCCTTGAATGAACCTTCTTCAAAGTAAACATCCTCAATCATAATGTAGCAACCTTCAAGGAGCAAAACAACAAAATCCTGCAGAATCTCATGGTAATAACAAAATAAATCTAAAATTGCATGTGTTGAGATGTATGGGATGCTCTAAAGACTAGCACTAATGGCTGGGTAGATAAAATTTGGCTTAGGGTGGTGAAATTTGGTTGCTGGCGATTTGGGTTCGTGGCTGGTGAGAGGATGGTGATGAGGTCAGAGATGATGGTGAGGAAGGGATCGTGGAATTGGGAAAGGGATTGCAGTTGGGTTCGACTTAGGAGTTTGCTGATTTGGGGTTGAGATGGTGAAATCATGCTTGGAGCTTAGGTATCAATGTCAAGGCAGAGCTATGCGGCTAGGTCTGGGATTCTCGCGACTTCAGGGGAAGGGCTCGCATCTGCACAGAGGTGAGGGTTGTGAGGGTCGGAGGTGGTTGGAGTGGGGGACGGTGATATGAGGATGGTGATGGTGAAGGTGTGAGGCAGCTAGGGCAAAGGGAGAGAGAAGAGAGATTGGAGAGTAACGAGTTTTCACTCTGATTTGATTTTTTTAATGAATAATTAGGCGATGTGTCACCTAGTAGGTAGCGACATATCGCATGTGTCTCTGCCCAAAAACCACCCAAAACCCTAATTGATTTGCACACTTGTCCCTAATTGCTGCAATATTTTTTCGCAGCATTGCAACCCAGAATTTCAGATTTTCTTTCTTTAGCTCCCCACCTTTTTGTTCACCCATCACACCTCCAAAACATTCCATAACTCAAACTGTTCACTCCAAATCACCATCTTTTTTTAACCTAACACTTGCACCATAAAATGCAACATCAAATACTAAGTGAAAGAACATCAAGAAAACAAGGAAAACCATTTTTTTTCTTAACACACATAAAAAAAATATTCAATAAAGGAAATGCAATGAACTTAACTAAAATACTAAAACAAAATTAAAAACAAAGTTTAGAAACTTGGGTTTCCTCCAAAGAAACGCTTGATTTAATGTCGTCGACTTGACTTTGTTGAAAAGTGATCATCAAAGAGCGGCTTTCATCCATAGAGAGTGGCATATGGCCTCACACATGGGTCTTCATTGTGGACGCCCTCAAGCTTGGAGAGATGTGATATTGATGGGTTCATGTGGTCAACTCGACTTGCTTTTGATGAATGATTGTGGTGGACACCAAGATATGATGCTACTAATGGTGGAGGAGGTGGTGGCTACATAGAATCTTCATATGTGTATGTTTCCATGACTAGTGGCTCCCAAAGTTGAGAATCAAAAACTTTTTGTTCTTGGAAGTGTTGCATATGGGGTGGTGCGGGTTTGCATCTAAATTTTCTGTACTACTTTGCTCAAAAGATTTATTAACATCTTGGGTAGAGATAGAATTCGACACAATTGAATTTACTATTGCCTCTCCCTTTGTTTCATCACTTTGGATTGAAGAGGACTCAATTTCATGATCAACTTCTTCCTTTGGAAGCTCCATCTCATTTCCACTCTCCAATGGCATGACATTGCAATGATTTTCCCTTTTAGGGGTGTATTATGCAACTCCTTGAACAATCAATCAACTTGATTTTCTAAATCCTTTAAAGTTGCACCATTTTCCTTCATCGACTCCTCCAATGAATTTGATTAATCCACTTGTTGAGGTTCTTCTATGATGAAGTCTTGAAAATCCTCCAATGTCTCCCCCCATGATTTTTGAGTGCTATCTTCAAAAGTACGCTCCATATGGCTAAAATTATTCTCCAAAACTTGGTTGGTAAATGGAGAATTTAAACAATACCATTCATCATATTCTGCCATGTCTTCCAACATCCAATAGGCTTCATCAATGGATATTTGATAGAAATTGGTGATACAATCACCTCTTTCTACCCATTCTCTTATGGTGGCATGCAACCCATTGAGAAAGACTTCAAGTAAACACTCTCTAGACAAACCATGGTAAGGGAACCTCGTGAACAAATTTTTGTATCTCCACCATGCTCTATGTAAAGGCTCTGATCATGTTGAAAAAAGTTAATGAGGACTTGCCGATGAGACATCTCAAGTATCTTGCAAAAGGAACAAACAAACAAAAGCGTTAAAATAAGGAAAAATAAAAATAAACAAATGAAAAATAAGAAACCAATTGAGAAGAAATTGATTTTAACAAACAAAATTTCACTAAATCAATCCCCGACAACGGCGCCAAAAACTTGTTGCGAAATTAATTAGCAATATACATGTGCAAGTGTACACAGTCGGCAAACAAGTTGTCTCCACAAGGATTATGTTAGCAATAAATTGTGTAAAATCAACACTTGAAAAATTGGAATGAAAAAAATGATAATGATTTGATTAAACCTAAAAACTAAACAATAAAGTAAATAAAATAAACAAATGAATGAGAGAGCAAGACAATGATGATGAGCTAGAATAATTAATTCCTCCTAAAATGTAAATTGGATGCTAATGGTGCAGTAATGTTGTGGCAAACTGGGAATAATTAATCTAGAATTTCAATTTAGTTCATAGGCTTCCGTCGAAGTTACTATGATATCAATTCTCTCATTAAACTAACATATGTCTATGACAATCTAACTTCAAGAATATTTATCAAGCACCAACTCCACAAAGATTATGCAAGGCATTAATATATGTCTATATTAACACAAATTAAATTTAAAGACTTAATCTTGCACCATTCAAGTTGTATGTCCATTAATTAAAACATTTTCAGAATTATTAATTAATTCATTTACTCACAATTTATGGTCAAACAAAAGCAAGTAAATAACATTAAAACCACTTGAATGAATAAAACTCAATTTCACATTAACAACATTAACCAAGTTCCAAAATCACACATTAGGGTTCATTAACAATTATAGTTATGAAAATTTTACCTCATAATTAAAATATCAAAAATACTAATAATAAATGCAAACATTGTCAAGAAAAATAAAAAGAAGAAATTAAATACTAAGAGAGGGATGAGAAAATCAGCCCCAATAGGTGTCGCCAATGTTGGATTAGCTTATACAAGATCTTTATTTATTTTCATGTATATCTAATATTAAACAAATTAATATGAGATAGCCTAAAACATGTTTCTAAAATTGAATTCAAAGAGAAACAAAGAATAGAATACTTACAATATACGCAGCGGAATTAAAGAGTCCTTCCTTCAGTTTCTCTAACTCTTGTATCCTCTCTATCGCAGAGTATTATCAAGAAACTGAACCGATATTCTATTTTCTTCACAATCTTCCAATGTATCCTTAGAACCACCTAGACTAGTGTGGACAATTCTCAACACATGAGATAGATATATAGAGAAGAAGAGAAAATAACAAAGTAGCTTAGAAAAGGACTTGTGTTTAGAGAGAATCTAAAACTATCAGAAAACCAGTGATCAAACTTATCTGTCGTCTCAGAAATCTTAACTAATGACTTCTCTCTAAGCATTCCTTTTATAGACTCAATTAGGCCATTTAATTTAATTAAAAAATCAATAAAATAATAGCCATTTTGAAGCCCTAGGTCGAAATTATCATGGGCTATAAGCCCGTGAAATTTCTCATTTGATTATAAGCCCATTGGACTTAAAATCAATGCTTGTATTATTTTCTATTGATTTAATTAATTAAATAATTATTTAAATCCTTTATCAAATTAATTATTTATAATTTGAACCTTGATTTAAACTTATTTATTAATTTAAATACCAATTTATCTTAATTAATAAATCTGCCATAATTCCTCTTTTCTTCTCAAAATTACACAACTCTGTGAAACTATCCAAAATTGACCTGGTCAACTTTGATAATTCTAATTAATGATTAAATCAATTAATTGAGACTATCTAGATTATTTTATCCAAGGTACAATGGGGACCATGGGCCTATGAAATCAAGCTCCAATAAGTTATCATAAATCTAACAAATAAATTTACTAACTTATTAATTCCTCGTGACTCCACTATAGACTCGAAATTGCACTCTTGAATTCATAGAACGCTCTATAACAAATATAGATACGCTATTAATTATCCATTGTTACAACCATAATTTTCACTCAATCCTCTATAGACGGTCTATAATGAGATAGGACTAAAATACCATTTTACCCCTCATTGTATTTTATCCTTAAAACACTTAGTTCCTTGTAAATGATATTTCAGTAAACTAATTTATTTACTGAAATGAGATCTCTATCATTTAACACCTTGAACCAAACTAAAAGGAAACCATCGTTTCACTTCTTCATCTGAAGCTATAGATGTTCATATCTATGATTAACACTCCCACTCAATTATACTACCAAGCTCCCAAGATGTAAGTATGGGCTAGTCCATAGGGTAAGCTGGTAACGAACAAGTCAAAGAACTCAAATAATACAATCAGTTAGAATACTAACCACTTAGAATGAGATTGAATTGACCTATGGTCAACTATATGATATGACTATAATAGATAATAACGGTATGTTTACTTATCTTATCAACTGTCAATATTGGTCCTGTCCGATGTAACAAATAAATCTGATCTTATCTACTTTGCTAATGTTCTGGAAAGAACATAACACTGTAATGTGTAAGTAGATCATATCGTAGATTGGCAAGTCAGTGTAAATCTTGTGCACTGACTAATCTTAGGACTAACTTATTTTGAACATATAATCATATTTATATTCCACTGTGATTACGTCACTATAAATAAGATTAACTATATGCTCGGGATTTAATAAAATTTTATATTAAACAAATAATCATGAAAATAAAACATGTGAGCAAAGTGATTGACCAAGTCAAAAAATTATTTCTATTTTTTATTGATAATAAAATGAGATTACAAAGAATTTGAGTTTTAATTAGGGCATAAAACCCCAACAACCAAGTGGTTCTCTTCTCTTGTCCTCCTCTTTTAATCTCCTTCATTTTCTTTATTTTTCCTTTTCTTCTTCTTCATCCTCTTCTGTTTTTCTCCCTAATGGCTGTTGTACGTGTATTTCCAAAAATTGGGGGAAAACAATATATATTCAGCTAGGTCATTCCTCTTCCTTGTAAGACACCCATGTGGGCCAACTTCTCACTTTGTTTGTTTCTCTTTGCAAACCAATGGACCCAAGGAAAGCCAAGGCCCAACACCCATTAATATCACTCAGCCCACATCAAAATTAATTCATAAATACTGAGCTGGATAAGACAAAAAATTTATAGTTTCCCACGTGGGCCTTTGAAATAGCTGGCTAGCGAAATGTAATGTTGCTTCCATGCTGCAGCATTCCATTATCCTGAGTTCAATTCAAGCTTCAATTCTCTTTCCAAAATATCCAACACTCTACCAACCACTTGCCAAGACAAAATTCAATAATTTAGGATGTATTTTTCAAGCATTAAATTAATATTTAATATTATTTTATTATAATTAATATTTGACAAAACTAAAATAAAGACACTACAAAACACCCTAAACCACTCTTTTCTTTATAAAAATATAAGTTCAAAAGCATTAAAATAACTTTAATTCCTAAGGCATACCCAAACTTGTCAAGCATTTTCTCAACATAATGAGCTTGACCTAAGGCATACCCATCGACATTCCTTCTAACTTTAATACCTAATATGGTATCAACCTCTCCAAGGTCCTTCATTTTAAAGTTAGAAGAAAGAAACATCTTTGTTTCTATTATGCCTTTCATTTCATTACTCAATATCAACATATCATCAACATATAAACACACTAAGATGACATAGTCATCACAAGTCTTAGAGTATAAGCACTTGTCCGCACTATTGTGTCTAAACCCATCCGAAGCTATGGCCTCATTGAACTTCTCATGTCATTGTTTTGGTGCTTGCTTCAAACCATATAATGATTTAACAAGCTTACACACCTTATGTTCATTTCCCCTTAGAATAAACTATTTTGGTTGCTCCATGTTCACCTCCTCATCGATGTTATCATTTAGGAATGTCGTTTTGACATTCATTTGATGAGCATATAGGTTGTGTATTGATGATAAGGCAAACAACAATCTTGTAGATGTTGTCCTTGCTACCGGTGCATAGGTATCAAAATGATTTATGCCCTCCTTTTGTTTAAACAATTTAGCCACCAATCTTGCCTTATAGGCTTGAATGATCTCATTAGTGTTGTATTTCTTTCGACATACCCATTTGCAATCTATTAGCTTTGATCACGGTGGTAGATCAACAATCTCCTAATTGTGGTTGGACATAATTGATTCTAACTCATCATTTATTGCCTCTTTCCAAAAATTAGAGTCTCTTGAAGACATAGCTTCTTGGAAAGTTTTAGGATCATCCTCCACTTGAAATACCATAGGATACTTCCAAGTAACTCTCTTATGGTTTCCCTCTACTAGGTAAAGAGTCTCCACTTGAGAGATTTAATTTTGTGATCCACTCTCCTTAAGCCTTTGGCTTCTTCTAGGCAATGTCGGTTTCTCTACAACCCTTGAATGTAACTCCTCTTGAGTTCCTTCTAATGAGATCGGTTCTTGAAGCTTATTGTCACTATACAACAAACTCTTTAAGAACTCCACTTCTCTTGATTCAATTATCACATTAGACTCCAAGTCTAATAGCCTATAGCTCTTGCTATTTGAGGCATATCCTACAAACACATATTTAATACCCTATAGCATGTTACTAAACTAGAACAAAATTCCACTATTAATGATATCGTTAGAACTGAATGATAAAAAAAATCAAAATTTGAAAATCAAGCACAAAATATTAATGAATAAGCTTTAAAGCATGATTAAGTTATAAAAATAACAATAATTAACACTAAAAAGACTTATGAAAAATTAGAAGGGGATGAAAACGAAGAAGACAAAACGAGTTTTTTTATATAAAATTTAAAATATTATACAAAAATATATGATTAAATATTAAAAAAAACTAATTTAATATTTAATGTATAATTATATAAATGATATAAAATAATTAAATACACAGCTTAATTAAAAATGGCTTAAAAAGTTTATATTTATCTCTTCTATATTAAAAAAAATGTGTAGATAACAAATTTTTTTTGTTTTAACGGTTTGTTATGTTAACTTTAACGGAATATTATAAATATTTAACAAAATATACATTTAAAACTAATTAAAAATAAATATTTATTAATTTTATTCATATAAATTCAAGTATTATAAAATATCATTATTATTATAATATTTAATATAAAACTAAATTCAAATTCAAATTTAAATGTTATAAATTATTATTATAATAATATATACTACAACTAGATATTTAATAATTATATCAATATAAATTTAAATGTTATAAAATATTATTATTATGATAATAATATATAATCCTAATTTTTTATTAATTATATTAATATGAATTCAAATATTATAATAATAATATTTAATACAAGACCAGATATTTAATACTTATATTAATTTAAATTTAAATATTATAAAATATCATAATAATAATATATAATATATAATACATAATCTTAATTTTTATTAAAAAAATTATCATTTATGTTTAAAAAGGTTATCATATTATATTATATATATTTTAAATCAAAATAATGTTTTGGTTTAATTTTTCATTTAATATATTTATGTCATTATTATATATATTATTTATTTATTTTAATTTTATATAACAATGATACAAATTTAATAAAAATAATTAACAAATTTTATAAATAAAATCAAGCAAACGTGTATTGCACGTTGTTTGTATCTAGTATATATACTAGGTGCAAGCAATGTGCTTAAATAAACAAACAATATTATATATAAAAGAATTACATAAACATATTAAAAGAAAAATTAAACTAAAACAATTTTTATGGTTTTTTTTAAAAAAAATTAATAATATGATAACATTTTAGATCACAAACTTCCTTATTTAAGATATAAAATATTCATGATATTATTCAAATCACCCCTCGATAATTGAAGAAGAAGTTTGTTTATTCTTAATGGAAAAGAAATATTATTATAATTTCTTATGTAGTTACACGACACCTATATATAATGTATTTATAATGTTTGTTATTATTTAATATGAATATATATTTATATAAGTTATATTAAGTAATAAAAAAATGGGCATCTTGGTAAAAATGACCTATATTTTAAAGTCATTTTGCACTCTAGCCTAGTTTTAATAATTCTTTACAAAATGCTCTCATAATCACTACTACAAAACTGGGCTTTCCCGACACCCAACCACGACAGTCAACTCTGTTAACTGTCGGAATTACTTAGCGGGACTCTACACCGACAGTTGAAAACTGTAGGCATAGAGACCAACGCTGAAAACTAATAACTGTCACCGTTGCTTTTGACTGTCGCTATTGACTCCAACGCCGACAGTTAATTCGACCAATGCCGACAGTTAAAATGTGTTGCTTTTTGACCCAACGCCGACAATTAATTCGAGACCAATGCCGACAGTTAAAATGTGTCGCTATTGACCCCAACGCTGACAGTTAATTCGAGACCAATGCCAACAGTTAAAATGTGTCGCTATTAACCCCAACGTCGACAGTTAATTCGAGACCAATGCTGACAGTTATAAACTGTCGCCAAAATTCAAATAACAAATTTTAAAATATAATTAATGAATAATAAAATTTTAAAAATAAACTAAATTATGTAAATATATATTTATTAAAATTATGTATTTATTAAAAACTTTTAAAACTAGATTTTTTTTTTCTAAATTTTTCATATTATTAACTTTTGTATTTATAATAATTTTTATATCAAACTTTAAATTAATTATGATATTAAGAGTAACAATACTTTAATTTAATTTAACTATATTATTGTTTAACATGTTTATAAAATTAGTATTAGTTAAAAATGAGTTGTTTTATTGATTGGAAAAATATTATAATCTTAGTATCCTATGTTTTCAATAATACTCATTCGATACCTTGTAATTGCAAATCGTACCTATTTGGTACCCTAAATTTAAATTTGGAACTCATTTTTTAAAAATTACCAAACTACCTTAAGTTATATTAATAATTAATTAAATATTATATTAAATTACTTATTAATAAAACACTAAAATATGAAACTAATAAGAAATATATTTTAATTCAAACAAAGTAAATTAAAAGAAAAAAAATGGCTTTCCTTTTTCTCTCTCCCCTTCTTCCCCGATTCACTATCTCTCTCTCACTTATCTCCTTCCCCAAGACCCTCGACTACTCCCCTCTTTATCTCCCACTTTCTTTCTCCTTTTCTTCTCTCTTCTCCTACACCTTCCAAATTCATCCCTCTCTCTCTCTATATCCCTTATCTACTTACCCTCGCAGAGGGTCGAGCTTGTGAAGGGTCATGGATCGCGGATGGGGTTATGGACGGGGTTGGAGGGCTCGGGCTCGCAGAGGGTCATGGGTGGCTTGGTCTCACGGAGAGGTCATGGGTGGCTTGGGCTTGCGGAGAGGTCGTGGGTGACGAGGAAGAGGTGTGGGTCTGGGCTCGTGGTCTTCCTTGTGCCAGATGCAGGCTCATTGGCAGGGATGGGTATTGGGCAAACGGTGGGGGCTCGGGGCTCAGTCATCGGCAAATGGCGCAAATGACAGGGGTTCGTGGGTCTTGTGAAAACGACGCAAATGACGGGCTCAAGGTCGTGGGTGGCTCGGTCTCGCGGAGGGGGTGGGTGGCTCGGTCTCGCAGAGGGGTCCAAGCTCCCTCTTCTTTCTTCTTAAATTTTTTGTAAAATATGAATCTCTCTATTTAATTTCGGATGTAGTATACCTATATGATTCTATAGATATGATTTTTTTTCATAAAAGGCATAAATCTTTTACGATATTGAGTTTGTCTCCTTCATTTGGTTTGAGAATTTACAAAGGCCTACTGTAGATGTTTTTTTGGTTTTGGAGTCGTTAATTTCTAGAGTAAAAAATGGCAGTTGTAGTATTTTTTTTTTTTAATCTCTAAAGTTGTGTTGTAAAGAATGGCTATTGTACAGGTTCGAGTTTTGATTTGCTCAAACCACAAGACGTTGGGACCTTCTCTATTATGCTCATGGTGGTGGACTAGACTGAAATTGTTATCTCTTCTCTTGGTCAGGTGAGGTGAGTTCAGTCAAAATTATTTACAAATTCTATATTATATCTTAATTACTTTCCATTTTGATCAAATGTAATTGGGTATATCTTAGTTTCTTTTTAATTATTTGGTTTTCAATCCCTCTAAATCATTCTAACAATCATTATTTATTCTCATATTTATGCTTTAAGATTAGACAATGTTTTTGTTGAATTCAATATTTTCTTCATTTGTTGATGTTTTTTTAACAGCTAATTTATTGACTGAAGTTGCAATATGATGCCTTTTGTATTGAGCTGTGGTCCATTCTGTTTCAGAAAATATTTGTAATGACCCACTAATCTAGACTATTTGGACCATTAACGAAACTATACATAAAACTTACATTTTTACGAAAATACCATAATTTTATTGAGTAACTTGTAAAAATAAGAGTTACTTACAAATAAATAGAATACTAAGAAGGATTTGGGATCTCATTGTCTTTAAAAACAAAACATGATTTAAATGAAAAGAATTACATAAGAAAATGCAGAAAATACATATAAAACCATAAAAAATTAAAATGAGACTACATCCTCGAATCGAATAACGCTCGGCCCCTTGACTCCATTCACCATCGATACACATCCTCTAAGCGTCACGAATCTTTCCGCCTCTAAAGCTTATTTCCTGCACATAAACAGAAAGGAATGAGCCTAATGCCCAGCAAGGAAAAATCTAACACATAGTCATACACATCAATTTCATAATAACGTAAAGACATATCATAACACATAATACACTTATTATAATGGCCATTATTACTTGGGGTCCCATAGACTAAACAAGCTTATGCCCATGAGATTAGTGGGGTCCTACCAGCTAAATAGGCATATGCCCACAATCTTTTTGGGGTCTTGTTAGTCAAATAGGGCATAAGCCCAAGCCTACAAACAAACACATTCATAACATATTCATAACATATCATAACATAACACATAAGATAACATAAACATAAACATATAGATTCTAGCCTATTTTCCTTACCAAAGTTACCGGGATATAATGGACTGAGTTGGGACTTTTGGAACACTCCTAAAACCATATGAGAAAGAGTGAGTCTTAAGAAGAAGAAGAAATGAAAATGAATAGGAAGACTAAACCATTGAGAATTATGCTTACCACAACTTGTGTGCTTAAGAACTTGGATTCCCTAACCAAAATAAGAATGAGGTTAGGAAACTGAGTAGAAGACTAAGAGAAGGGAAACATGACATAAATCAAATGAACTAGAGTTTCGGGTTTACCTCAAAGACTTGCAAGATCAATCTAACCACAACCGAAATACTAACGAACCTCACTTCCCAAAGTGTTTGATAAGCTTATGATGTTTAAGCTTATGATTTTCCCAAACCAGGTGTTTACACTCTCACACTCTCTTAGCACTAGCAACTTCTGATACATACTATAATACTACTAAACAATTAGCTAAGTAAAGTTCTTGGACTCTACAATATTTATTCTTTGTTTGTTGTTTCCTTTCATCTTCTACTTAAATTTACTCTTTGAACTTGGAGATAGAGGAGAAAATCAGCAGTAAGAACTTATTAATTGCTTTTTTGACACCTTATTTTAAGACATAAGAAATCTTACTAAACAATGAGACTAATGTAGCTAAATGTTGTCAGTCATTAAATTTTCATGAAGTTTGATTTTAAAAGAAAATCAAATTTTAAGCTGCTATGTTTCTTGGTAAAACTTTACATATTGTTACTGATGAGCTTTATCACCAAGTAATTTATTTTCTCATCTGTGTGAGAGATGAACAGGTGCCAAAAAAAAAGATTGAAAAAGTCTTTGACTATAGTATTAATCCTTCTAAATTTGTAGGAAATAGAATATTGCCCACTTAAAGTAATTTACCTGAACAAATAGTTTACCTGTGGTAGTTGTACTCGACCTTTCATTTGGGCTTGCTTGATGTATTGTATTTGAGTACCTTAAATTTGTGCTTATTTGTGGCAGTCATACTCGGTCCTTATGTGTATTTGATACCTTGATATTTTCAGGAATGAAACGAATTGGATCTCTTTCTAATTTTATTTGGTGCCTACTTTTGTAGAATTTAACATTCATGTGATTTCTAAATATTATGAGTTAACTATTATGTGGTTTTCAAATAATAAATAATATTATGGGCAAAGGTTAAAAGTAAAATAAAAAAAGGTGTTGGAAATACTATAGTATAAGATTTTACAACTTGCAAACCATGTGATCAAATGATTTTTAATATTTGTACAATTGTCATCAACACAATTAGATTGCACTTTATGAATATTATAGTATTTTGAGATAACATTTTGAAAAGTCATCGTAGGTAATCGTTTGTGATTAGTTTATAAGAATTGATAATAGATATAAAACGCTATGACATCTTACTATTATAATTATATATGTAGACACTAGTTAGTACATATTAAAAAAATAATAGAATTTGTATGCTTTGCATAACTCGAAAGGAAATAAAGAAACCCTCTGTAATATATAACAATGTTTTTTTATAACTTGATTGGGAGTACATGCATTTGGTAGATGTGGCATTAGCTTAAATATAAATTAATAAACAATTAGAAACCAGGTGTCACTACTTTGAAGAGTATAATACACTATTAATAGTTAGTATGAGTGGAGACCATCACAACTTGAATGGTTTGTATAAAGTTTATATGTTTCATTGAGTTTATTTATGGTTTTAAATTGTTTTTCTTTTAAGTTTACTTTTAATTATTGAAGAGTTGTATGGTTGATGTTTATAATTGCACCACAGAAACTACTTTCGGCTATTCTCTTGCTTTTTGCTATGGCTTGACTAAGTTGAAGTATCTTCTCACATACAAAGTAAAGTACTTGAATTAGTTACTGAGTTGATATAAATTTATGTGGGGCTTAATTATTTATTATATATTTATACCTTATTCTGAGTTTAAGCTGCTGAATAGGTTGGCATAGACTTACACTTAGCTGTTTTAGATAGAAAAGTGCTATGGTTTATGTGTGGTTTGTGTAACGCCCTGGTTACCCCAGAACAGTTACGGTAAACTGGAAATTTGACTCATTGCCTGAGTCCTTTGGTTAAAAGTGTTCTAAGTGTTATTAACAGGTTAAGGTGAAAACCAATGAAAAGGAAAGGATATATTTTATTGACACATAAAACTATTCATGGGCCCACAAGAACATTTACAAGTTATTTACAACTCAAAAGGTCACTACTGTTCCAAAATTTCAAACCCCGCCGACCTAAGCAGCAAAAATAGGGTAAACCCCCTAGTTCCTCTGAGAACTCCTTGGCCGTGGTGGTCAAGCGGCCGTATATGTACACATCACCACCTAAGCTCTCCACTCAAGGCTGGGTGAGCTTTTCTTTTCCTTTACCTGCACCACATAGCACCCATGAGCCAAAGCCCAGCAAGAAAACATAGCATTATATGTAAACATCATCAAATGATTATCATTATAATCACACATAGCTCATAGCTTTCAAACAGATGAGTGAATATCACTTGAGGTCCTGATAAACCATACTGAGTGACTGACGAACAGGTCACTAATTCAAATGGAAGAGTGGCTGCTAGGTAAGCCATTAGCCTTCAACAGGTTCTGGTAAACCATACTGAGTAACTTACAAGCAAGTCACTATTTCAAGTGGAAGAGTGGCTGCTAGGTAAGCCACTAGCCTTCAAGCGCTTATATTATTCATCGACCTTGAGGTCGGTCCGGCATTAATGCTCTTTGAGTCATTCAATGCAGAAAGTCGATTAGATCTAATCTTTATTGGCTTGCGTTGAACACGCTAAGGCCGTCCTGACTAATGAGTCAGCGCAATGTGACCAGTGCCCAGTACCACTGCCGAACCTGACTAATAAGTTACAGCTTCACAGTTGATACTAACACCTTTGCCAAATCTGACTAATGAGTCAGTACCATGCACAAGTGAGCAACATTTGCTAAGTATTCCATAATCAATTCATGTCCACATTTATACATCCAACATGCCTCATGAATAACCATGCATGTCACATTTGGGGTGCAGTTTTCTTACCTCTGATTCGAGCTAGAATGAACAAAAGAACGACCCTTGAGAACAGTTTAGCTTTTAGTCCTTTAGCGGTTACCTAATCATAACACATTATAGGATACCATCAATAACATGATAATCAAAGGTTCTCAAACCAATATCTAGCCTCCAAGAGATCAATCCAAACTAATCCAAGTAGTAGGGACACTCCCGAGGCCTAAAACTAGGTTCCCGGGGTCAAAACGAACAAACGGGGTGAAAACGGGGCAAGGGCTGCGGCCCTAGCACCTTGGGCCGTGGCCCTCAGAGTTCCCTGAGGCAAGGGCCGTGGCGCCCAGCAAGCACAAAAACTCCACATGCTTCTTCAAGGCACGGCCGCGGCACCCCAAGAACAGGGCCGCGACCCTCAACTCTGGGCCATTCCCAAACACGTTTTTATCACTCCAAAGCCTCCAAAATCATACCTAAACATTCCCCAATCATCAAATCAAAGTTCCCAAGCTTCCCAATGCACCAAAACCCTCAAAACCCAAGGTTCAAACGAATCAAAAACACAACAATTCACAAAGTCCAATTCAAAGCTTAGAAACTCTAAAAACTCAAAACTTTAAACTTAGATTACCTTCAATTAGGTTGTTTTCTATCAAATTCTTCGGTCAAGAAGCTTCTAATCTTTCCTAGGATCGCTATGCCTCGATCCTCACTTGATTCTGACTCCTAGAACTCAAGATTTCTTCAAATATGCTTCGAGTGGCAAAAATGAACTAACGAAGGAGAACGAGAGGTTTTCTTACCGTATTTCTATCTGACAGCTACTTCAAGCTTAAGTAACCTCAAATAAAACCTAATGCTCGGGGTCCCGAAAACACCCCCGGGGACATTATAGTCAAAACTTCCAGAATTTCACCCTGATCTCAAATATTCCCAATTTCTCATCAAATAAACATTCCTATTACCCCAAAATTGACCCCGTTATGACAAAACTGCTAATCCACTAAAAATGACCGTCTCATGCCAAATAGCTCGAATATATCTCCATAATAATGGAATCTCATTCACAAATCACATCATGCACCCAAATACACAAATTACCCTCAATGGGCCAAATTATCAAAACAGCGTAATATTATAAATGTGGACCCACATGCATGCATATATCATTATATCATATTATAATTCGCATAAACATGCATATATTCATTTAATGGCGTAATTAAACAATTACGGCCCTCCCGGCCAACTAAACCGCCACTAAACCACATCGGAGAATTCGGGGCATTACAGTTTGTTTGGTATATTTCTGCTACATTCATTTCATGCTGATATATTATTTATAATTTTCATTATGCATTTCCATCAGTGAGGCATGACTCATACATGTGAAGGAGTTGTTCGGCTTCTCTTCTCAGTGTTAGTGGTGAGTGGTGATGAACTCTACTGATTCTCTTTCAACTCAAGAAAGAAAGGAACCAAAATATATAAGCTTGTCTTGTTTGTTGTATTCAAACTCTGATTTGTGACTTCCCAGAGTGTCTGTCTTTGTTAAAATTTAGAGTGAAAACAATTGTCTCTACATGTTTCACCCCATTGGCCATAACTTCATGGGGCCTTATTTAAGCTTGTGATGTACTAATTATTGTACACCAATTTAATCATAATTATTGTTTTAAATCCCATGAACAGATTTATCATATTGATTATGCCTTGGAAGTTCTGATGGGTTTTGGAATTTATTTTAGTTTTGGTTTGACTTTAATGGTAACTCTGCTTGGATATTTAAGAGAACCAAGACAATTATATAAGAGAACCAAGGAAACAAGAAATTCTTCTTCAAGTTGTTGGGTATTATTTTCTTCCTTGCTTGTAAGAATTATGTATAGTGAGGTTTTTATTTATGTATATAGCTTTGTTGTGTTCTACCATTGTATATAATAGATAGATTAATTTAAATTGTAAAAGTTAGTTTTTTTTTAAAAAAAGAAGACAATTAAATTGTTAATATAATTAGCTCCTTATAAAGATTTTATTATTATAATCTATAAGTTTTAGATTTGTATACAAATGTTTCATTTAAATCATAATTTTTAATTTAAAATAAATATAAATTAATTTTTTTTTAAATTAAAAGTATAAATTTCAAGGGCACACATTGCATGTCCTAAAAAAAATTCGTCGACGTAGCCAGCAACGGCGACACCTAATAACTGTCGGTGTAGCCAGCAACAGCGACACCTAATAATTGTCGGCGTAGCCAGCAACGGCGACACCTAATAACGGTCGGCGTAGCCAGCAACAGCAACACCTAATAACTGTCGGCATAGCTACCCTTATGCCGGCATAGCTACCCTTATGCCGGCATAGACAAATACGACAGTTAGTCAACTGTCGTCGTTACTCAACAGCGAAAATTAAAAACTGTCGGGGAAATCCCATTTTTGTAGTAGTGAATTTAGACAGCTAGTCGAAAATTTAGACAGGTAGTTGAAAAATTCAAAAAGCCGGTCAGAAATTTTAGACATGTAGTCGAAAAATTTAGACAATTGGTCGAATTTTAGACAGAGATCATTTGCAAAAAATTATCAAAAGTAGGCTAGAGTGCAGAATCACTTCAAAAAAAGAGGTTATTTTCACTTATTTCTCTAAAAGAAAAGAAAATAAATGATAATTTTTTTAATAAAAATTAAGATTATGTATTATTTATGGATTTACATCTTTTTGGACCATATGTTTTTTCTCGTTACCTGTTTGGACCTTTTTTTTGACAAATTATTTTTTAGACCCAATATTTTGTAAAATTGTTCAAATAGACCCCTAAACCTGATTTTGATGAACAAAAAATTGAATATAACAACACAATTTTTAGTCAGAATGGTTGTGCTTTTATTCTGAGTTGCTAGTTTGGCGAATTATTTGTAATTTTAGTTCAAAAAACTTTGATTAAAATCGGGTTCGATGGTCTATTTGAACCATTTTACAAATACATAGGGTCTAAAAAGTAATTTGACAAAACACAAGGTCCAAATAAGTAATAGGACAAAACGCAGAATCTAAATATGTATAAACCCATTATTTATTATTATAATAATGATATTTTATGACATGTAAACTTATATTAATGTAAATATTAAATAATTTAAATTTATATTAATATTTTTATTAAATGTCTAGTCTTGTGTTAAATATTATTATAATAATAATATTTTATAATATTTAAATTTATATTAATATAATTACTAAATATTTATTCTACCAAAGTTTTATAAAAATTAGGATTATATATTATATATTATTAGACCATCTCCAATAGGAGATGTACATATTGTGCTATATTTGACACAAAATCAATATGTGATATATTTTGTACAATTTTTAGCACTATATTGCAATGCACAATTTAAAAGCTAGATGCAAAAATCAATATTTCATTAATACTCATTTGATATTTATTGACATTATACAAAAAAATATTAATAATTTTCCATTTATATTTTGTGCTGATAGTTAAAGATAATAATAAAACAATAATGTTAAAAATCTAACATTTAATGTTGATAAATAAAGATAACACTAAAATAATAAAAATGACATAAAAGTAAATTAAAAAATGTAGCATTTATGGTGATGCAAAATATGATCATGTTATATTATGTGCCAATTTGGGCAGAACTTTTAGTGTGCGTCAAATTTGACACAGTTTTTGGCACACTATTGGAGCAAGTATTATCTAGAGTGAGCTAGAAAAATGTTAAATACACTCTATAATACACTCTCTTTTGTACTCTCTTAAATCAATGAATGAAATGTGGATTCCACTAATGATTTAAAAAATATTAAAATATAAAAAATTGAATAATATATGCATGTCTTGCATGGATGAATGAGAGTGTAAAAGAGAATGCAATAGAGAGTTTATTTAGCACTCCTCTATAGTTTAGCATTGCATCACCAATTTAACATACCATTAGGGATGCTCTTATAATAATAATATTTTATTACATTTGAATTTATATTAGTATAATTATTAAATATTTAGTCTTCTATTATATTATTATATTAATATAATAATGATATTTTATAATATTTGAATTTATATTAATATAATTAAGAAATATTTATTTTTAATTGATTTTTAAAGGTATATTTTGTAAAATAATTATAATATTCAATTAAAATTAACAAATAAAAAATCGTTAAAACAAAAAAACAGGTTAAATACATATTTTTTTATATAAAAAATTAGGATTATATATTATATATTATAATAATAATAATAATATTTATTACATTTGAATTTATATTAATATAATTATTAAATATTTAGTTTTGTATTATATATTATTATAATAATGATATTTTATAATATTTGAATTTATATTAATATAATTAATAAATAATTATTTTTAATTGGTTTTAAAGGTGTATTTCTTTAAATTTTTATAATATTTCGTTAAAATTAATAAAAAAAATCATGTTAAAATAAAAAAAACCATTAAATACACTTTTTTTAATACTAGAGACAAGCATCGTTTAATGCACGTTTGCTTATTTTTATTTATAAAAGTTATTAATTATTTTAATTGAATTTGTATAATTGTCATATAAATTTCAAATAAATAAATAATATTGTATATAAAAGAATTACATAAACATATTTAAAGAAAAAATAAACTAAAACACTATTTATAGTTTTTTTTTTAAATATATATAATATGATAACCAAATAGATCACATACTACCATATTTAATTTCATGATGTTATTCAAATTACACATTGATGATTGGAGAATAATCTTGTTTATTCTTGATATTCTTGATAGAAGATAAATGTATTCTAATTTCTTATGTAGTTTCTGTTATCCAAAAAACAGGCACGGATAACGTGGCAAGTGATTTCTGGACACGTGGCTGACACCTGGCGGAATTCTGCTAGAGTATCGACCAGTAAAGATATTACAAGCAAAGAGCAGTTGAAGTTTACCTGCGACCAGTATGGTCGCAAGTTCCGCGTGTCACACGATAATTTTATAAAGATCTTAGTCAATCCCGAGATTGACTCACATGATTTCCTGAGTATCCGATTATTTAGGAAAGAATATCTGTAACAAATTAATGCAATCCCCCTTGAGCCTATAAATAGAGAAATGTAGCTCAAAGAAGGGACTTTTGGCTTTCGAATTATCTAAGATTAGAGTTATCATATCTTGACATATTGTTTTGTTCTTCGGAGGTTGGTGAAACTCATTGAACCCTAGTTCTTTGATCACTCCTTTGAATTATATATCAATAACAGTTCAAGTGGACATAGGTTGTTACCAGATTCTGGGGCCGAACCACTATAAACGCTTGCGTGCTTTATTGTTTTTGTCATCATATTCATTTCAACGCATTTGTCAACATCAAGCATATTTGACTCCGTGTCAGTTGGCCAAAATCGGGGTCAACATTCCGGTGCTTTCATTGAGAGCTTGATACATTATCATTGAAAGATCAATGGCGAAAACTACCAAGAAAACTGGACAGGCGGCCGGCGCTGCACCATCTCACCCGCCTCCTCCTCCTCCAAACGTGGCTGAGGATGAGCCACATTTGGAATTCGATGAGGAAGAAATGGATTTCGAGACGCTGAGGAATACCCTGGGGGTATTACAGGATGAACTGGCCAATCTAAGGGTGTAACGACCCAAAATCGCTAATAAGGCTTAAGCGGGTCTTGGTTAGTGTGCCAGGAGGGCATTAATGGAATAATTGTGATTTAAATGAGTAATTATATGTTTAGTAATGTTTATATGATAATTGATGATATTATGTGTTAATGTGATATGAAATAAATATGTGATATATGTGAGAACCACATTATTATGTGGACAGGTTCGCAGAGCACGACTCAAGACGATTCTAGGGTCAGATAGCGGGAAAAGTCACAACGGGACTTAAGATATGACTTTGGATAAGTCGGGGGTATTTTTAGATAGCGGGTAGCGATTTGGACTATCGGGTCATGAAAATAAATATATGGAGATATATTTGAGGTTAGGATGTCTAGGCAGGAATATTGGGGGATTTTACCATTTTGGCCTCGGGGGCGGTTCCGGCACCCCGAGCCTCGGGATTAACTTAATGGGTGAGATAGACATAAGGAAGCCTTTAGAAAATACAAACTGACTAAAACTTTTACCTCAGCTCTCTCTCACTCTCAAGGAAAACAAAGGGAAGGAAAAACACAGAGAACTTAAGGGGAACAAGCTGGAATTTCTGAGATTTGTGGTGAGGATTTGGAGGTTTAGCTCAGGAGTAAATCAAGAACTAAAACATGGATTAAGGTAAGCATCTAATCTTCTTTTCTGTGTTTGAATTCTGAGTTCTAGTTGGGTTTTGATCAAGTTTTGAAGCAAACATGGTTTTGATGTCTTAAGGCAGAATTAAGGAGGGAACTTGGAGACTTAGCTTGGCTTTGGCTTGGTGAGGTGATTCAACAGAAGAGGTAAGTTTCAACTCATGGTTTAGAGGTCTTAAATTGGGTTTGAATGGCTGGTTTGAGTGTTTATAGCTCTTGAGTTTCAGAAATTGAAAAGAGAAGATTAGTGTGTGCTAGGCTGAGTTTTCTGTGGAATTAAGTTGTTTAAGTCATGGTAAAGGTGTTGGATTTGTTGGGTGTTGAAGTAGGGAGCTTAAGGGTGGTTGTGGCTGAGGTTTTGAACTTTGAAATGGTGTAAATTCTGGGTTCGAAGGGGAGGGAAGGGTCGCGGCTCTGTTCTAGAGCGCTGCGGCCCTAGCATGCAAAGGAGCCAAGGAGGCTCGGCCAAAGGCAGCGCCACGGCGCCCAAAGCAACGGCCGCGGCGCATGTCCTCCTTCAGGGGTGGTGTTGGTTCTGTTTTGGGGAAAGGCCGCTGCTAGGCTTCAGGGGCCGCAGCCCTTGGTTGCACACATGAGTTTTTTAGGGTTTTAGGCACGGGAAAGTGGTCTAGTGTGCTCGGGTTTGGTTTCACCACCGTGCTTGGTGGAATTTGGAATCCCAAGAGTTAGTTTTGTAACTGGAAACCTATATTGGAGTATTAATGGAACCCTATACCTTGGTTGTGACTAGGTGATAAAGGCTTAGGCTCGGGAACGGATCGTGCTTGAGAGGCGTTGCTCGTAATTCAATAACTGCACAGACTAAAGGTAAGAAATCTGCACCTGGTTGAATATATGTGACGGGACTAAGGGCTCCCTATTGTAAATGCTTGAAAAGATGGTATTATGCCATGCAAACCATTTAGTGAACCAACGGCCTAAGGGTGCCAAGGGTTTCACTAGCGCACAGGGCGCGGCTCGGCCACTGGTAGTCGAAGACAGCTTATTATGCACTGAGCTCGGTTTAAGCGGGTCGGAATCAGTGGGTTAAATAGAGGGTGCGGCCTAAGTCGTCGGCCCTGAATATTATGTGATATGAGTGTTATATGTGATAGAATGTATCTTGAATCAGATTATATGCGCTGAATATCTGTTGGGGATTATCTGATGGGATTACTTGCATAATGAATTAATTGTCTGTTTTCATTGATTGAGTTGTTTAAAATGTTTTCTTGCTGGGCCTTGGCTCACGGGTGCTACGTGGTGCAGCTAAAGGCAAGGGCAGATTAGACCAGCCTTGACTGGAGAGCTCAGCGAGCGGAATGTACATAGCCAGGTGCTCGGCCGCCACGGTTGAGGTGTGGGCAAGGACATGAAACCTGAAGACTGTCTGTTTTGCCTTAGTATGGCTAGTGTATACTCATGTATTTTTGGGAGTCTGTAAACTTATTTTTACTCTACTTTCTTATGGGATCCCGTGGTTATTACAGTTTATATATATGAAATGAGTCCTTTGAGACCAAAACCTTTTTAACCCTAGCTCTTACATGTTTAGTGACACGTTTTTAAAATGTTGACTTGATTAGCGAGTCTTGCCTTTATAAGTACACAGTGTAACGGTCTTGGCTATCCAGGGCGTTACAACTTGGTATCAGAGCGTCCTAGGTTTAAGGGTTCCTGAAGACAGCGTGGACATGTACATTCGCTGCTGGAGACAAGCTCAAGTCAGGGTTTGGTAATGTGTATATGTGTGTTTATGTGCTTATGTGCCCGAGATGAGCTATGCATGTTGTTATTCATTGAATTGCTAGGAAGCATGAGATACTGATAGGGCCTGGCCCTTGACTGCTGTGTGAAAATATTGAGGCATGTTTATTAACATTGTCGTGCATGTAAATGGGTATATGGATGATTAACTTAATATAGTGCATGGGTGCTTATATGTTGGCTATTTGTGATTTATTATGTTCTATTGATGAGTTTTGGAGAAGCTTTTACCCTGTCATCGTGGTCTGACCGCCGAGTCGTTATTTGCATATTGACTTGGATAGCTATGCGTCCAAGAAAATCTTCACAACTAGCCAGCACTAGGTCCGGGACCAGGGGTGATGACCAGGGCCAAACTCCTCCGCCAGTGCCTGAGAACTGGCAGCAGTTGATGGCTGAGATGCAGGCTCGATTACAGAGTCAAGGCGAACAGATCCGTATTTTGCAACAGCAGGCTCCATCAGGGAGTGCTGCCCCTGCTTTACCACCTGCAGTGGTACCAGTTGTGCAGCCTGGGGAGGTTGTTAACAAGTGGGAACCGTTATATGAGCGGTTCAGGAAGCAGCAACCCCCAGTTTTCGAAGGTGGGTCGGATCCGTGCCGAGCAGTGGCTAACCATGATTACAATAATTATGGATTTCATGAGAATTGAGGGACAGGATAGAGTGGCTTGTGCCACTTATATGTTGAGGGAGGATGCCCGCATTTGGTGGGAAGTGGCCTCGCAGACCAAAGATGTTGCCACTTTGACTTGGGAAGGTTTCAAGGATTTGTTTGGCCAGAAGTACTACAATGTTGCTGTTAGAGCAGCAAAGGTCAATGAGTTTGTGAGTTTGGTACAGGGCAATACGACTGTTACTGAGTATGCCCTGAAATTTGATAGACTTGCGAAGTTTGCACCAGATCTTGTGCCTACTGATGCTGCTAGGCAAGATCGTTTTATCAGGGGGCTTAATGCTATGATAGCCCGGGATGTCAGGATCACAACGATACCTGGAGGAACAACTTATGCCCAGGCCGTTGAGAGGGCTCTTACCGCTGAGGAAGCGGAGAACAAGATATGGAAGGAGAGCGTAGTGAGGCGTGAGGGCCGTAGGGCGGTGCCTCCTTACTCAGGGGTAGGTAGGGGCGGAGGCCCCAGTGACTTCAAGAGGAAGACTCCTGACACTTCGGCCGCTCCTGGTCCTGATAAGAGGGGTCGGGGTGGTCAGGGTGGCCGTCAAGGTGGCGGTGAGGCATGACGGACCTACCCAGAGTGCCCGAGGTGTGGAAGACGCCATCTAGGCGAGTGTCGGGCCAAGGCATGTTTCGTGTGTGGGGCAGTGGGACATCTCAGGAAGGACTGCCCAACGGTAAAGAAAGGTGAAGCAGGAAAGGTGGATAGCTTGACTCCAGCTCGAGTATTCACCTTGACTCAGGCAGAGGCTGAGGCTAGTCCCTCAGTAGTGACAGGTCAGCTTTCTAGTGTTGGCTTTCTTTTTACAGTATTGATTGATTCTGGTGCTACACATTCTTTTGTTTCTAGTAGAGTGATTGATAGACTGTGTAGACCTAGTGAGTATCGGACCACAGGGCTTGGGACTCTGTTTCCTACAGGGGAACTGGTAGTCTCTAGGAGATGGATTGGGGCACTGCCAGTGATGGTTGATAGTAGGGAACTCTTGGTGGATTTGATTGAGTTAGATTTGTAGGATTTTGATATGATCTTAGGGATGGACTGGTTGGCCAGATATGGAGCTACGATTGACTGCAGAAAGAAAATGGTTACTTTTGAGCCTGAGGGAGAAGACCCTTTTGTCTTTGTGGGTGTGGTGTCTGGATCCCGCGTACCTATGATTTCAGCACTAAGAGCCAGGGATTTGCTGCAGGGGGATGCATAGGTTTTCTGGCCAGTGTGGTGGATACCACTAGAGTTATGTCGGCAGGGCCGGGGGAGACCAGGTTGGTGTGCGAGTTTTTGGATGTCTTCCCTGAGGATTTACCAGGGTTGCCGCCGCGTAGGGAGATACAGTTTGAGATTGAGTTGGCACCGAAGACGGAACCAGTATCAAGGATACCATACAGGATGGCACCAGCAGAATTGAAAGAGTTAAAGATACAGTTACAAGAACTTCTGGATTTAGGGTTTATCAGGCCTAGCTATTCTCCATGGGGCGCTCCAGTGTTGTTTGTTAAGAAGAAGGACGGGACTTTGAGGATGTGCATTGATTACAGAGAATTGAACAAGTTAACTATTAAGAATAAGTACCCTTTACCAAGGATTGATGACTTGTTTGATCAGCTGCAAGGTAAGACGGTGTTCTCAAAGATTGATCTTCGATCTAGTTATCACCAGCTGAGGATCAAAGATGAGGATATACCGAAGACGGCTTTTCGGACGCTTTATGGGCATTATGAGTTCTTGGTCATGTCTTTTGGTATGACCAATGCCCCAGCAGCTTTTATGGATCTGATGAACAGGGTGTTGAAGGAATTTTTGGATCAATTCGTCATTGTCTTCATCGACGACATCTTGGTATACTCCAGTTCAGAGGCAGAACATGAGCAGCATCTCCGACAGGTTTTACAGAGGTTAAGGGAGCATCAGTTGTACGCCAAGTTTAAGAAGTGTGAGTTCTGGCTACCAGAGGTGACCTTTCTTGGACATATAGTTGGGGCAGAAGGGATTAAGGTGGATCCGTCCAAGGTAGAAGCAGTTAGAGATTGGGCAAGGCCGAGGAATGCCTCAGAGTTGCGGAGTTTCCTTGGGTTGGCTGGTTACTACAGGCGATTTTTGGAGGGGTTCTCAAAGATTTATTCACCGATGACAGAGTTGACAAGAAAGAATCAAAAGTTCATCTGGACAGAGAAGTGTGAGAACAGCTTTCAGGAATTGAAGCGACGGCTCATTTATGCGCCTGTGTTGAGTCTTCCTTCGGAGGAAGGGAAGTTCGTGGTTTACTGTGATGCATCGAGGTTGGGTTTGGGCTGTGTGCTGATGCAGAATGAGAAAGTTATAGCCTATGCTGAAGGAGTATGAGCAGAGGTACCCGACTCATGATTTGGAGTTAGCGGCAGTGGTGTTCGCACTGAAGGTATGGCGTCATTATCTGTATGGTGTTCGTACTAAAGGTATGGCGTCATTGTTGGTGGGTCCCCCCACGGCATGATAATGCACAGGGACCCACCGACCAACGCAAGCCACCCTCTAATGCTCGGGAGGTTCCAGCCCGGGAAGGCAACCAAGGGAACAGTCGATCCCACCATAGCCAATCAAGGTTCAGAGATGGCCATGGTTATAACGAGGCCGACTCAGGCAGAGGAAACGCTGATCGGAGGAATGAAGAAAGAGGTGGAGGCAGAAGCCTGCCACCTAGGGATGACCAACTCGAAAGACGAGACGCTGGGGGGCAGCCCAGACAAAATAACGTCTTTAGCCAGCTCAGAGTTAGCGAGCAGCGGAGGAGAGACGAGGATTTAAGAGACGTACTCAACGATCTTTGGGAATGGCACGACGAGTACGTTCCCCCAGCACCAGAGGCCCCGGCGATTCCTGGCGCCGTGCAAGCCTAGATAGATGCCCTCAACCAGGCAGTGCAGCAGCTGGTCGGGGGAAGAACATTTTATATCGACCACGACAGGAGAAAGGGCACTCCTTTCGTCCAGAGGATAGCTATGGCAGAAACTCCTAGCAAGTTTAAGATGCCTACGCTTCCGAACTTTGACGGGTATGGTGACCCGATATCTCACATCAACAAGTTTGAGATACAAATGGACATTCAGAAATTGTCTGAAGACACTCGGTGTAGGATCTTCCCTGCAACGCTTTCTGATGCCGCACAGGAGTGGTTTTTCAAATTCCCTCCTGCAAGTATAGTTTCCTGGGAAATGTTCGTGAAAGAATTTTACGGACAGTTCTATACGGGTCGTGTGCACCCGACTGAGGCAAATCAGCTGGTCAAAATACGCCAGCAAGACGGAGAGCCACTAAGGGACTACATCCAGCATTTTATGCGAGCAGCTGCTGGGGCGAAAACAGTGGGAGATGAAGGCAAGATGATGGCCATAACCGCAGGGGTTAAGCGATGCACGCCTCTCTGGGACAGCCTCAGAAAACATGGGGTCAGAACTACCCAGGAATTTTTGGATCGAGCTAACCAATGTATCAAGCTTGAGGATGCCATCGCCAATGAAGGGAAGCCCCCAAGTAAGGACAAGGGGACAGCCGAGCCCGCCAAAGCTACCAATGGGTCGAAGCCCAACGGTAACGGCAATGGCAATGGCAAGAATGGGGGAAGTGGCCGCACAATGAGCCTTCCACCTCTGACAATAAACGAGCCAAGGGTAATCATTATGAACCTCGGTTCACTAACTACACTGCCCTTATTGAGTCTCGGGGAGAGGTTTATCAGGCCACGAGTTCCAGTGTGCCTTATAAGAAACCTGCTCCCATTCGAAAGGATATTTTGAGAAGAGATACTACCAAGTTCTATCGTTATCATAACGACTACGGACATGAAACCAATGAATGCAACCAGCTGAAGGATGAGATCGAGTTCCTTATTAGACAAGGACACTTGAGAAGATATATACAGGCCTCGGGAAATTCCCAACGAGTAGCTTCAGGTGGCAACGAGCAAGCGCCCACACGCCAACGCTCGCCACCTTTGTAGCCTGACCCCGTAATTGGCACATTATTAACCATCTGTGGAGGCCCGCACCTCGCGGGAAACAGCGGAAAGGCCAGGGAACGATATTCAAATGGCCAATATGATGGTGAAAAGAGTGCTAGTTGACACAGGAAGTTTAGTGAACATCCTGTATAAATCTTCGCTATAACACATGAAGTTGTCCGTTAAGGACTTAGAGCCTTGCAACCAAACAATATACGGCTTCTCTGATGAGGGACTCGCCCCGGCGGGGTCAATTAGACTTCCAGTGACAGCAGGTTCAGCGTCGGCTGCCAAGACATTACTCGCTACTTTCATAGTAGTCGATTGTCCCTCGACGTACAATGCAGTCATTGGAAGGCCTATACTGGTTGATCTTCGAGCCGTCACCTCAGTATGGCACTTAGCCATGAAATTCCCGACAGATGCAGGGGTAGGATGCGTGTTGGGAAACCAGAGGGAGGCCAGGGAGTGGTACAAGGCCTCAGTCACGAAGGCAAAGAAGGGAACGTCAAAGAGCACTCCCCCAGATAGGTTGCAGATGGCTATTGATGCACAAGCCCAATCCGGTGATGAAGTCACCAAATAGGGTGTTGCCCAAAGTGAGGATAGAGATTTAGATCCTCGCTTTGGGGATTTTGAGGAAAATGTTGGACCCGTCGAGGACCTGGAAGAGGTCCAACTTGACGAAAAAGACCCGACCAGAGTCGTGAAGGTCGGGAAAAACTTAGAACCAACCACAAAGGATGCACTGGTGGAGTTTTTGCGGAAGAACCAGGAAGTCTTTGCCTGGTCGCACAAAGACATGGCTGGGATAGATCCTGCAGTTATCGGCCATGTCCTAAACATAGACAAGAGTTTTCCACCCGTGCAACAGAAAAGAAGGCTGCTCGATAAGGATCGATCAAGAGCCTTAAAAGAAGAAGTTGAAAGATTAAAGGAGAATGGGTTCATCAGGGTGGCGTTTTATCCATCGTGGGTCTCTAATCCAGTGTTGGTTCCCAAGCCTAACGGCAAATGGCGAACCTGTGTGGATTTCACAGACCTCAATAAAGCCTGCCCGAAGGATTGCTTCCCACTCCCAAGAATCGACCAACTGGTCGATGCGACTGCAGGACATGAGATCCTCTCCTTCATGGATGCATACTCAGGTTACAATCAGATCAACATGCATCCCCCTGACGAGGATCACACCAGCTTTCGGACCGATACGGGATTATACTGTTATAAAGTGATGCCCTTCGGACTGAAAAACGCAAGTGTGACTTACCAGCAATTGGTTAACCACATGTTTAAAGAGTTGATTGGAGTAAACATGGAGGTGTACGTGGACGACATGCTGGTAAAGTCGAAAAAGAAGAAGGACATGTGAAGGATTTACAAGAATGTTTCAATGTATTGAACAAGTACCAGGTGAAACTAAATCCTCTCAAATGTTCCTTCGGAGTTGGATCAGGGAAATTTTTGGGGTTCATCGTTAATTCAAGAGGAATCGAGGCCAACCCCGACAAGATAAAAGCCCTGATCGACATGAAATCGCCAGAGAAGATAAAGGATGTACAAAGTTTAACTGGGAGAATTGTAGCCCTAAGTAGATTCATTTCCAAGTCAACAGATAAATGCGTCCCTTTTTTCAATCTACTTAGAGGCAACAAGAGGTTTGAATGGACAGGAGACTGCGAGCAGGCTTTTCAGGCCTTAAAAGCCCATATGGCACAGCCTCCTATTTTATCAAAGCCTATCGAAGGAGAAACTTTGTTCATCTACCTGGCGATCACCGAAGTTGCTGCTAGTGCGATACTAGTACGAGAGGAAGAGGGCATACAAAAGGCGATTTACTATGTAAGCAAAAGGCTAATCGGAGCAGAACTGAGATATCCTCCCTGATGAGGACACCAAGACTAAAGATCCAAGTATAGTTCCAGTTGGTCCGGTGACGAGGGCACGAGCCAAAAGACTCAGTTTAGGAGCTTGATCAATATTTAGCCTCTTGTAATGAGTCTTATTGTATTTTGTCATCTTGTCTTTTTATTTTTAATCACGTTTTTTATTTAGTCTTTGTTTATTTTGTGAAAAGTCAAACATTTGACTTGTGTGAGTCCAATAGTCCTTTTGTCTTTAATTTTCAGTTTTCATTAGGAAGACAAAGGGTTGTCTTTAATTTTCGGTTTTCATTAGGAAGACAAAGGGTTGTCTTTAATTTTCGGTTTTCATTAGGAAGACAAAGGGGTTGTCTTTAATTTTTGGTTTTCATTAGGAAGACAAAGGGGCTTGTTTGATGTAATTTTTTGGCTATATTAGGCCTTGTAAACATTTGGGAAAGGCAGATTTTGATGAAATGAAAATTGAGAGGTTTTCTTCTTGAGTTCTTGAAGAGACTATTCGAACTTATCAAGGGTATTCCTTGTGGCGTTCAATCCAACTTATCAAACGGATTCCCATCCCCGTTTGTGGCGTCTTCCTCATACCAAGGTTCGTGCTTGGCTAAGCATTGGGTCGCGGTTCTTCATTCCCATTTCGTGTGTTCTTGGTGGCTGCCATATTTGGTGTCGGGTTTCACCACAATCGTTGGTGTGGTTTGTATCACTCCCATCGAAAGGTTAGCTTATTGTTTAATCTTGGCCTGAAGGAAGATACGCCCTTACTTCCAAGCCCATCCCATTACAGTTTTAACTAATCAGCCCCTTCGGCAAGTCCTCCAAAAATCGGACGTGGCTGGGCGTTTATTAAAATGGGCAGTCGAACTAGGGTAGTTCGATATTACATATTCACCGCGAGCAGCAGTAAAAGGACAAGTCTTGGCTGATCTTATTGCGGAGTTCACCGAGCTCCCAGACAACGAGCAGTGCGAAAATCCTAGTATGCCTGAGCCTCAAGATGAAGCTCCTTCGTGGAAGTTATTCATGGATGGGTCATCCAACGAATCTCACGCGGGAGCAGAAGTGATTTTGATAACGCCAGAAGGGCATCGATTTCACTGCGCCATTAGGTTCGACTTCACAGCGTCGAATAAATGAAGTCGAATACGAAGCACTCCTCGCTGGATTAAGAATAGCAAAAGACATGAGTATAAAGGTGATGGATATTTACAGTGATTCACAGCTGGTAGTGAATCAGGTTCTAGGGGAATATCAAGCACGAGGCCTCAAAATGGTGGCCTACTTGAACAAAACTAAAGATCTGTTGGCCCAGTTCAAGAAGTATACCCTCCAGCAAATACCTCGGGATCAGAATTCGAACGCAGATGCCTTAGCCAAACTCGCAAGCGCGAAAGATGCTGACACTTTGAATATTGTGCCAGTAGAAAGATTGAGCGAGCCAAGCATACGAGCAAATGAAACCAGTATGGAAATCCGGATGGGAGACACATGGATGGCGCCTTACTTGGAATATCTTACAAATGGTGTACTACCGGCAGATAGGAACAAGGCCAGAACTCTTCAAAGGCAGGCTGCTAGGTATATACTGGTTGATGGTGTTCTATACCAAAGGGGATATTCCATGCCACTGCTCAGATGTATTACACTAGAGAAAGCTAAGGAGCTGATGAGGGAAGTACATGAAGGCTTATGTGGGGATCACGCTGGGGGGCAAAGTTTGGCGAAAAAGATTCTAAGGCAGGGCTATTTCTGGCCGACTATGAATGAAGACTCAATAGAGTTTGTGCGAAAATGCAACAAGTGTCAGAGATTTTTTAAGATCCCACGCGCAGCTCCCAACGAGTTAAAACAAATGCAGAGTCCTTGGCCTTTCGCAGTATGGGGTATAGACTTGATTGGATCCCTGCCAACAGGAAAAGACGGAGTGAAGTACGCAGTTGTAGCAGTCGACTACTTCACCAAATGGGCCGAAGCTGAGCCACTCGCTACCATAATGACCAAGAAAGTTCTCAACTTTGTCATCAAGAACATTGTTTGCCGATATGGTTTGCCTCGAAAAATTGTCTCAGACAACGGCACCCAGTTTGACAATGACTTATTCACAGACTTCTGCGAAAGGCACGGGATCATTAAAAGCTTTTCTTTAGTTGCGCATCCACAAGCAAATGGGCAGGTCGAAGCAGTGAATAAAACACTTAAGGACACCCTGAAGAAAATACTTGAAGACGCTAAAGGGGCATGGCCAGAACAGCTGACTGAGGTACTCTGGTCGTATAGAACTTCTCATCGAACATCGACAGGTCATACCCTGTTTTCCTTATCATACGGGTATGAAGCGATGTTACCTGTCGAGTTAGATCCCCCCTCACACCGACGCATTACATACGACCAGAGCCAGAATAGCCAACTGATGATGGAGTCCCTAGACTCAATTGAGGAGATACGAGAAAGAGCCCAACTTCGAGTGGCTGCGTACCAGCAAAAGGTCATTCGGTATTTTAACTCAAAGGTAAAAGAAAGGAAATTCAACGTCGGCGACCTAGTGCTACGACGAGTTTTCTTGAATACCCACGACCCCACTGCTATAGTGCTCAGACCAAAATGGGAAGGACCTTATCAGGTTGAAGAAGTCATTCATCCGAGCACCTACAAACTTGCACGCTTGAATGGAGATCTCGTTCCACGCTATTGGAACGGTGAACACCTGCGCAAGTACTACCAATAAACAGTCCTTTTTAAAGAACTGGCTTGTATTAATTTTTACTTTTTACAAGTTTCGAAAAAGGGTTAGCCACGTTGTATGGCTAATCGCTTATAAGTGTAAGATCTTTTTAAGATCACTCGTAAAGACATGTTTAGTCCATTTTAACACGAGATTATAAGGGACTGTGCACAGCCAGTCACTCTTTCCAACCTTTTTAAATTTATTTTTACAAGTATTTGTTCATTACGTGTGTTGTTTTGCTGTATTATAAGTGTTATGTTTACTATCGAGTAGTAATGTTCACACAGGTCGTGGTCAAGGCAAGTGACCAAGGACCTAAAGCTCCTCGATCACTTGGGGGGGCATATAAGGTACATCGATAGCAAAGCATACCAAAAGGTATGTAAACACATGAACAAAATGAGTGAAAGCATGCTACGGTACTTAGAGTATTTTTCAAAATTTATATTTTGTTAAGTCAAGCCAAAGTACTATGCTAAGTTAAGTCATGCGAACAGATGTTATAATAAAAAGAAAGTATTATAATATCATAAGGCATTCTTTTACACCGCAAGCGTCACTGCTTGGATGTAATTGTTTTAAGTGAAAGGAAAAGTCTGATGCCCGTGCAGCAAATTTAAAAGTAAAAATTGTCTTTACAACACAACCCGTGAGTCGTGTAAACTGAAGAAAAAAAAAGAAAAAGAGAATAAGTTTAAGGAGCAGGAGGGTCTTGGTCAGCAGTCTGATTGGCCACATTCTCAACAACTCCTCCCTCCTCTGCGTCAGTGGCCGGCTGGATGCTTGGGGAAGCAGGAACCCTTGCTCTTTCTTCTTCTTCAGCCAATCGAGCAGTGCTGCGGGCCAACTCAGCGTTCCTGGCATCTTCTGGAAGGTAGTTAAAGTTGGCATCCCGGTTTTGTTTCCAAAAGTCGTAGAAACACCGAAGTGTCGCATTCTTGTACCTCTCCACCTGGCTCTCAAGAACAACTATGGTCTTGTCCTTAGCAAGGAGCTCCTCCTTGAGCCTCTTGACTTCACGATATTGGGTTCAGCTGGAATCCTGGTATTCATCCCTCTGCTTCTTCAAAACTGCCTGAGAAGCTTCAGCCTCCGCCAGCTTTGCCACCACAGCATCCTTCTGCTGAGTAACCACCTCCAACTCCCCAGCGTGCCTGGCTTCTGCAGCCTGAAGCTCCTCGGTGGCTCTCACCTGGAACTCCTCGACGACCTTTGCCCGAGCATGGTCGATGGTAGCCAGGGCACAGGTGCGAGCAGCAGTTATTGTCAGCATAGCCTGCAGCCAAGGAGAAGTAAAATTTAGACTATACGACAAAAAGGAGAAGTAAAATTCAAGAGGAAAAATACTTACACTGGCCACTTTGTTAAGTGCCCTGTTGAGGATCTGGTCAACCCCCATGCTCTCAGCTCCAACCATTGCCTCCCTACAACAGTCGTGCTTCAAGATATGTACAAGAAGATCTTTAGCTGATTGCAGGGAGCGGTTCGAGAGCTTGGTCCCAAGAAGCTCTACTTGCCGGGTGTGCTCCTTTCGGGCCGCAGGCGGAGGATTGGCAGCAGGGGCAGCCTCCTTCTCAGCAGGAGCAGAAGGTTGGGCAGAAGCTTTTCCAGTAGGCATGTCCCTGGAAGGATCTTCTGTTTGACCCTTCTTGGCCAGGGCTCCTTGGCTTGATTCGCCATTATGCCTCCTAGATGTTTTCCGTCGAACCAGGGGAACTTCTTCCTCCTCCTAAGCCTGATACAGATAAAAAACGTTGGGAGTAGCCATCTCTGCGTATAAAGAAAAATATACGGATAGTAAGACAAAGGCGAATGAAAATTCATGGTAAAACAGAAAAGAGGTCACAAAGTTTAATACCCGAGCTACAACTACTGGTCGCTATACTACTGACTCTATTAGTCATACACTCACTATCTGGCACGAAGAAGTCTGGCCCTAGATTTGGAGTATACGTAAAATTGTCGTCCCCGTCAAACAAGTGACAGGGAATTGGCAAGCTATTTAAAAGCAAGATAACAATACCGTTTTCATCTGAGGATTCATCCAAGTCTATGATAGACTCTATTACCTTTTGTTTCCCCTTGCCTTGGGGTGCAGAAGGCCTCTCTGCTGAAGGGACGCCAGTGGGTTCCCTGATTGTAACCCCCGTTGGCCTCCTTCGGGGAGGAGACGCTGGGGGTTGCTGCTCAGGATCCCCCTCGGTCGTGGCATCTGCTACCACAGGTCCTCTTGTTTCATGGAGAGGAGCCAGGAGGCCAGATAGCCTCAAATTTTCATCAGTGACCAGGGACATGACGCTTTTTTCTGTGTCTGCCATCCTGGCCAGTGCGTTGGATCTCAACACCATGTCTGGTGTTGGGTTTGGGCGTAACCATGGTCCTGAAAGGCACAGTATACTTTAGAGAAGTTTAGGAGACTTTCTGGTGTAGTCCCATACCTACACAGTCTTAGAATCATCACACTTGACCTTCCCCAGGCGGTGTGGGATTGCACAGCTTACCCGGTCTTTCTCCTTACGGATCACAGGATTTTGACTATCACAGTAATTATGTCATTTAAACCCTGATTTGGGATCCCATGTACCAAACACTTATTTTAATGAAAATTAATCGTTTATAACCAAAATCTTTTAAACCTAACCTATTTATGTCTTTAGATTCACATTTTTATTTAAATGACTTGATTAGCAAGTCTCGCAATATTTCAAACACACAGTGTAACGGTCTTGGTTATCCAGGGCGTTACACTTTTAGTTCGGTAGCCATGCTCAAGTCCATTCGCATCCTCCTATCCATAGCAGCCGCTCTTGACTATGAGATCTAGCAAATAGACGTCAAGACAACTTTTCTTAATGGAAAGCTTGACGAAGTCATTTATATGGATCAGCCAGAAGGATTTAAAGTAGCTGGACAATAAGGAAAAGTTTGCAAGTTGAATAGGTCCATTTATGGACTTAAGCAAGCTTCTCGTTCCTGGAATCTTAAGTTTGATGAAATAATCAAAACCTATAGCTTTGAACAAAATATTGATAAGCCCTGTGTTTACCAACTGAAGGCAAATCAAATAGTGGTATTCCTGGTTCTTTATGTGGATGATATCTTACTCATTGGAAACAATGTTAAGAAATTATTAATTGTGAAGAATTGGCTGAGCACTCAATTCCAGATGAAGGATTAAGGTGAAACAAGTTATGTTCTAGTATCCAGATTATCAGGGATAGAAAGAACAGACTCTTAGCTCTATCTTAAGCAGCTTACATAAATAAAGTGCTTAAACGTTTCTCAATGACAAATTCCAAGAAAAGACGTCTACCGTCCCGCCATGGAATTCATCTTTCAAAGAAGTAGTCTCCCCAGCCTCCTGAAGAGGAAGATGCAATGAGAAAAGTTCCTTACGCATCTGCAGTTGGAAGTCTGATGTATGCTATGTTGTGTACTATACCAAATATCTGCTATGCAGTGGGAGTAGTGAGCAGGTATCAGTCAAACCCAGGACTGGAACATTTGATAGCAGTAAAGCATATCCTGAAGTATTTGAGACGGACTAGGGATTATATGTTAGTCTACAAGGGCGGTGTTCTGAACCCTGTAGGCTACACCGATTCAGATTTTCAGACTGATGTCGATGACAAGAAGTCCACTTCTGGAATAGTGTTTACTCTTGGGGGTGGAGCTATGATTTGGAGAAGTGTAAAGCTGTCTGCAATCTCAGATTCCACCATGGAGGCTGAGTACATAGCCGCATCAGAAGCAGCTAAGGAAATAGTCTGGCTAAATAAGTTATATTCGGATCTTGGTGTTATTCCAGAATTGGATAAACCGCTTATGTTGTTTTGTGACAATACAGGAGCGATAGCCAACTCGAAAGAACCTCGTAGTCGCAAGAGGAGTAAGCATATAGAAATGAAGTATCACATTATTCGAGAATATGTGGCCAGGGGAGATGTGAAGGTTATGAAGATTGCAACTGAAGACAATCTTACGGATCCATTTACAAAGACACTACTAGAAGCTACATTTGATAATCATATCAAGAAAATGAGATTAGTATAATTAAGGCATTAGTTTCAATTAGTGCAAATGGGAGTTTGTTGGGGTTTTATGCCCTAATTAAAACCCAAATTCTTTGTAATCTCATTTTATTATCAATAAAAGAATAGAAATCATTTTTTGACTTGGTCAATCACTTTGCTCACATGTTTTATTTTCATGGTTATTTGTTTAATATAAACTTCTATTAAATCTCGAGCATATAGCTAATCGTATTTATAGTAACGTAATCACAGTGGAATATAAATATGATTATATGTTCAAAATAAGTTAGTCCTAAGATTAGTCAGTGCACAGGATTTACATTGACTTGCTAATCTACAATATGATCTACTTACACATCACAGTGTTATGTTCTTTCCAGAACATTAGCAAAGTAGATAAGATCGGATGTATTTGTTACATCAGACAGGATTGATATTGACACTTGATAAGATAAGTAAGCATAATGTTATTATCTATTCTAGTCATATCATATAGTTGACCATAGGTCAATTCAATCTCAATTTCGAGTGGTTAGTATTTTAACTGATTGTATTATTTGAGTTCTTCGACTTGTTCGTTACTAGCTTACCCTACGGACTAGCCCATACTTACATCTTGGGAACTTTGTAGTATAATTAAGTGGGAGTGTTAATCATAGATATGAACATCTGTAGCTTCTGATGAAGAAGTGAAACAATGGTTTCCTTTTAGTTTGGTTAAAAGTGTTAAATGATAGAGATCTCATTTCAGTAATTAAATTAGTTTACTGAAATATAATTTACAAGGAACTAAGTGTTTTAAGGATAAAATACAATGATGGGTAAAACGGTATTTTAGTCCTATCTCATTGTAGACCGTTTATAGAGGATTGAGTGACAATTATGGTTGTAATGATGGATAATTAATAGCGTATCTATATTTTTTATAGAGCGTTCTATGAATTCGAGAGTGCAATTCCGAGTCTATAGTGGAGTCACGAGGAATTAATAAGTTAGTAAATTTATTTGTTAGATTTATGATAACTTATTGGAGCTTGATTTCATAGGCCCATGGTCCCCATTGTACCTTGGATAAAATCATCTAGATCGTCTCAATTAATTGATTTAATTATCAAAGTTGACCAGGTCAATTTGGATAGTTTCATAGTGTTATGTAATTTTGAGAAGAAAAGAGAAATTATGGCAGATTTATTAATTAAGATAAATTTGTATCTAAATTAATAAATAAGTTTAAATCAATGTTAAAATTATAAATAATTAATTTGATAAAGGATTTAAATAATTATTTAGTTAATTAAATCAATAGAAAATAATACAAGCCTTTATTTTAAGTTCAATAGGCTTATAATCAAATGGGAAATTTCATGGGCCTAAAGCCATGATAATTTCGACCTAGGGCTTTAAAATGAAAATTATTTTATGGAATTTTTAAAAAAATATGACTTTTATACTATCAATGTGCAAAAATATGGGAGTTATACTTTTCTTAATTTGTATGGTAAATTTATTAAAGAAAAAGTTAAAGTATGGAAAACACAATTAGTAGCTAACTAAAATATGGAAATGTCACATTTTTTTTATCATAGTTATGTTTTCTTTGATTTTGAAAGTAATTTTATTTTTATTTTTTTCCATCATTTTTTTCTTTTTTTTTTTCCTTACTTGTTTTTTCTTCCATTTTTTCCTTTTTTTTCTACCAATTTTTTCTTTCATCTTTTTTTTCTTTCCATTTACTCATTCTTCTCCTTCTTTTTTTCATTTTTATTTATTTATCTATTTTTTTATTTCATTTGTATTGTTTTTTTTTCATATTTTTTCAGTTTTTTTTTTCATTTTTGTATTTATTATTTTCTCCTTCCATTTTTGTTTCTTTTTTCACACATATGAGCTTTTTTTTCTTTTTTTTTCTTCTTCCATTTTTTTTTCTTTTTTTTCTACCAATTTTTTCATTCATATTTTTTCTTTCTTTTCATTTTTCCATTATTTTTCTTCTTCTTCTTTTCATTCTTATTTATTCATCTTTTTTTTTTCATGCATCATTTCTTTTTTTTTTTCATTTTTGTACTTATTCTTTTCTCATTCTATTTCTTTTTTTTCACACATATATTTTAACATTACATAATTATTCTACTATTTTTTTATTTATTATTGTAATTTTTTTTATAGTTTTTTCCACTATATGTAAAAAGAATTCAAATCAATTTTTTCAGCATTTTCTTTTTACTGTAACACTTATAGAAATACCAAAATTTGGAAAGAAAACTAATAAAAATATAAAAACATGAATGGGTAACTGGTTACCTTCACATTCTTTGTGTGTATATTTCTGAGGGTAACTGGTTACTTTCACGTTCTGGTGTGTGTATATTTATGGTTTCTTTATGGTAACTAGTTACTTATGTTACTAAAATCATAGTTACTTCTTCTTCCTTTTTTAATGAAGTGTTTTTCCATTTTTCTTTCAAATTTGATGTTTCTTTTCATATTTAATGTTTCTTTTCATATTTAATATGAGTAACTCGTCACCCCTCTTAGGTAATTGGTTATCCCTCTTATAGCAGAAAGTTACTCATCTCAGGATAACTGGTTACCCCTCCTGGTGCATGTTATTTAACCTAGCTCTAGGATTTTTTTTTAAGATCAATCAAGTAACTGGTTACCCTACCTAAGATTTGAAAAAAAAAACATTCAATCTTAAAAAAAAACATGTTTATAATAAATAAATAATAATTTTAAAAACAATTCATATTACAAAAAAAAAAATTGCAAAACAACCAAAGAAAAATTTAATATAAAATTAGTAATATAAAAACAATATAAAAAAGCAAATAACCTAAAAAAATAATAATCAAATTACAAACATACCATTCCAAATTTGATTAAGAGTAAAACTATGGCATAAACCAACTTTTATATAAAAAATATGGGAAAATAAACCCATAAAAGTGAAAATTCTTAAAAAAAAGCCATAGATTAACTTTTTTTGAAAAAAAGCCATATTTTTGCACACTCTATTAAAAATCTCATATAAAATGTAATTTCCTCTTTTAATTATTTTTTTATTTGGGTTTGTTGATGAGAAAAGTTGAAAACTACCAACTTTTAGGAGTAGTTAATTGAAACTAGACACTAAATATATTTAGTTGAATTTTACTAATTATTATCATGAGACTTCCCAAATTACCCTTATTTGAGCACATGGTTCTAAGTGTTGTTGTATATTTGTATAATATGTGTCATATTATAGTTAAATTGGAAATGCATTCTAATAGTAGTGTGTCATATATATGTGTAACAACTATATTTATGAGATTTTATTCAATCTATGAAAAATTATTCTTTAAAATGTAAAAATCAAGGCTTAAAATGTAAACCACAAATCTTAAAATGTAAACAACAATCATTTAAAATATAAACCTCAAGTCATAAAATTTAAACCACGACATTTTAAAAGATTGACATCAAGGCTTAAAATCTAAACCACAACTCTTCAAAATGTAAACCATAAAGCTTTAAATATAAACAATCACTCTTTAAAATTTAAACCACAAGCCTTAAAATTTAAACCACGACTTTTAAAAATTTAAATCATAAGACTTAAAATTTAAACCACGACCATATAAAATATAAATCATAATCTTTTACAATCTAAACCACGACTCTTTAAAATTTAAACCACAAGTCTTAAAATTTAAACAGCATCTCTTTAAAATTTAAACCGCAAGTCATTAAAATTTAAACCACGATCCTTGAATTTAAACTACGAATTTTTAAAATTTAAACCAGAAGGCTTAAAAGTTAAACTACTAGGCTTAAAATCTAAACCACGACCATATAAAATATAAACCATGATCATTTAAAATCTAAACCACGATTCTTTAAAATTTAAATCGCTAGTCTTTAAAATTTAAACCACGACTCTTAAAAATTTAAACCACAAGGCTTATATTTAAACCACGACTTTTTAAAATTTAAACCACAATACTTAAAAGTTAAACCATTAATCTTAAAATATAAACCACAAGACTTAAAATTTAAACTACGACTATTTAAAATTTAAACCACAAGGCTTAAAAGTTAAACCACGGGATTAAAATTCTAAATCGTGACCATATAAAAAATAAACCATGATCCTTTAAAATCTAAACCAAGACTCCTTAAAATTTAAACCACATGTTTCTAAAATTTAAACCACAAGACTTAAAATTTAAATCACGACTCTTTAAAATTTCAACCACAAGACTTAAAAGTTATACTATTAGGCTTAACAAAAGAAAATGTATAAATTTTTAGCTATTAATTTAACTATGTATTTCTTATGTTTATTTATTATTAAATATTATTCAAAGTTATTAACTAACAATGAAAAAAAAGTTGAATTTGATTGCTGTGTTGATTCTTATGCTATCTTAGGCGACATGAGTTTGAGAGAGCGTATAATGTGAACATTCATTATAAATTTGGGTATAGAAGTAAGAGAATTAATAAATGGGTAAACATTAAAAGAGTTATCTAAAACTGGGCAACCAGTGTAATTTCTTGGTTAGTTTCAGCTGATAAAATCGATGAGCAATAATTCTACCTCTTTACTTTAAAGGAAAGTGTCTCCACATGTTGAACTCATCATACGAGTGTTCAGCTGTTGGAACTTATCAATATAAGTGTGAATTGTTAAAAAAAATAGAAAATGTGCTTTATTGTCTCCCTAGAGGAAGAGTCCCACATTGCTTTAGAATACTCATTTGTAAGGGTATATAGATAGTGGACTTGAGCATTGGGGTGGTGCCTTAAGGGATACCCACTTTTGTGGAAGAGGGAGGAGTCACACAAAGGCTCACCTGACCACCACACATGGGTGCGTGCCGCCGCTGCCGCCCGTCCGACCGACCAAGTTGAGCTGGCTGGTTGGTTGGTGTTGTGTGCACCTTATTATTTTTTGGAAAATTTTTATTTATTAAGTATTATTTTATTTAATAAAAACGTGATTAATTTTTGGTAAAACTAAAGACTTTTTCTCTTCAGCTTTTTCAGGAATCCAACTTCCTCTCCCACGTTTTAATAAAACGTTTTTTTTCCCATTAATAAAGATCCACCTTTTCTTTAAAATATTGTAACGCCCTACTGCCTTAGAGCCGTTATTAAGTGAGTTTACAATGTGCAATTAACTCGCTAATCGAGGTTTTAGGACAAAAGTTTAATCAAAACATAATCAGAGTCATAAATTTGAAAATAAATCTTTCATTGAAAAAATTTATAAAGCGTTTAACATTTGGGATCCCAAAAACATTGTTTAGAAATATTTACAACTCAAAATATAACCAAAGTCGACTAAACGACAAAATTCAAGTTTAGTACAATCATCTCCCCAAAACACCCCTGGCCGTGGTATCCAGGCAAACCAGACATGTACGCGCCGCTCATCACGCTCATCATACTCAAGGTTGGTCGACTTTCCCCTTGCCTTTACCTGCACCATAGAGCACCCGTGAGCCGAAGCCCAGCAAGGAAACCCTCACAAGCAGATAACATATGCATAACAACACTTAACATATAAACATGCCATCATCAGGCTATACATACACGGCCATGCCGTCCCAGGCACTTTACCAGGCCCTGGGTTCGCAGTCTATACCGTAAGGATATCCCAGGTATCCCTTGGTGTCTCGCCCTGGCAACTCGCACTCCACGTGCTAAACGCTGCTCCCGGCCCCTTGCCGTTCTCGGCCTTCTCCGTTCCATCATTTACATAGACATATGATAAAGCTAAGTAGAAATATAAACAAATATAAATTCAATCAAAGGGCCATGCCCCACAGCACAGTCATATAGGGCCGAGCCCTGCAACACAAGCTCTATGGAAACAGTAGTTTTCTTACATGTGTCCCGAGCTTTCTAAGCACTGATATCCCGAGCATAGTTCCCTAGTTCGAGCCTCGCCGAAGTCCTAATCACAACGCGTTAACAATATCCACCCATCAAGCTCTAATCCATTAAATAACTTCAAGCTATAATTCTAATCTCCGGGACATTGAATTCTATCAATCTGGGTGATAAAATCCATCCCGAGCCTTAACTAGTGAATTCCCGAGCCTAAAACCTCTTAAAAACCCAAAAGTACCTTAAGCACCACGGCCCTAGGGACTCATGCCGTGGCCCCCAGCTCAACCCGAGGCCTTGCCTCAAAATAGCCCACATGCATCGTGGCCCTTCCTGAAGGGCGCTGCGGCGCGCCTTCATTTCCAGGCGCCCCAAGTTCTAAGGGGTCGCGGCTCAGCAAGAACAGCGCCACGGCCCGACCCCTCAAGCCCAGAAAAACTCACCATTTTCACCTCAAAAATCAGTCCAATTATCCCCAGAATCAAGCCAACATTCCAAACTAATTATCTCAAATATTATACTATTGATTCAATAGCAAAACCCAACAGAAACTCAAGCCAAAACCCTTATAAAATCAAAGTTGAATCTTCATCCCTCCAACATGCAAAACTCTAATATTCAACCTAAAACCAGCTGCAAATTAACATAACTCAACATATTAAGAAGCTTACCTTGTACAGAATTGAATCCACAACTCAGTTTCCTAAGCTCCAAGCTTCCAAAACTCTAGCTTGGTTCCTAGCTTCAATTCCTTAGTTTTGGCTGGTTTTTCTCCAAGATGTTACTAGGCCTTCAAGAGTATAGGAAAACCAGAGCAAAGGAGAGGGAGTGAGTCAGTTTAGAGGAAGTCTAGGGGTTTCCTTTATTTTGTTTTATTTAACTTAAAACCTCAAGGCTCGGGGTACCAAAAACGTCCCCGAGGGCAAAATGGTAAATTTTCCCAATATTCCCTGCTAGACATTCTAACCTCAAATATATCTCCAAATATTTATTTCCATAACCCGATAACCCCGTAAAATATCTCTTACCCGGTATACCTCTCGACTCGCCGCGAGTCGAATTCTCAACCCCATTGTGACTTTCTGACCAACGGTTCCCTAGAACTGTCTCGGATCGTGCTACACAGATATATCACAAACATATCACATTTATCACATTTATGCCCTCAACGAGCTAAAATCACAAACATGCCCATAATATCCAAACGGAGCCCACATGCATATTTAATTCGACTAAACATGCATCTATACCACATATTCACATAAATTCACTTATTATAACAATAATTCACTTATTGCCCTCCAGGCACACTAATCAAGGCCCCAAGCCTTATTAGCAAATTTGGGTCGTTACAAATATAGTCTACTTACACATTTCTGGGCAGTGCCACGAATGTCTTAAAGAGAGTGACCTAGTCCGCGACTCAACCCAGATTATTATTCAGTAATTTCGTTCCTTTTTTATTTCTGCAGCAACTATATCAACAATTTTAAGACGTTTAAGTTTTTGCCATGACTACCGATGATAACTCTGGTGTTGTTGACTATTAATAAACCATTTCGTTTTGAGGGTAACCATTTTAAAAGATGGAAACAAAAGATGTTATTTTTTCTCACAATGAAAAAGGTTAACACTGCTCTGACTACTGATAAGCCTATTGTCTCTGGAAAAGATGAGAAGGATGAAAAAGACAAACAAACTAAGGCATTAGAGGCTTGGGTCGAAAATGATTTTTTATGCAAAAATTTCATACTCAATGGTTTATCTGATGACCTGTATAATTATTATAATTCTGACAAAAATGCTAAGGAAATCTGGGACGCACTACAAAAGAAGTATGACACTGAGGAGGCTGGAACCAAGAAGTACACTGTCAGTCGCTACCTCAAATTTCAGATGACCGATGACAAGTCAGTGGAAGCCCAATCTCATGAACTTCATAAAATCGCTCATGAAATAATTTCTGAAGGTATGTCTTTAGATGAACAATTTCAAGCTGCTGTGATTATTGACAAACTGCCCCCTGCGTGGAAAGATTTTAAAAAATTTCTCAGGCACAAAACAAAAGAATTTTCACTGGAAAGTCTGATCACTCGCCTTCGTATTGCGGAGGAAGCTCGTAAACAAGACCAGAAAGAAGAAGTGCTTGTTGTATCCAACAACAACAACACTAACAAAAAGTCCACTGCGGTTCTGAAACCCAATGGGAAAAACTTCAAGAATCAGAATCGAAAGCAGAACTCAAACAGCAACTATAACGCCCTGGATAGCCAGGACCGCTACAATGTGTACTTATAAAGGTGCAGGACTTGCTAATCAAGTCATTTAATTAAAACGTGTCACTAAACAATAAATGTGTTAAGGATAAAATGGTTTTGGTCTCATAAGATACATTTCATATACTTAAACAAATTTACATATGGGATCCCAAAAAGAAACAGTGTTTAAAGGTTAGTATACAAAATTTCCAAAATACAGACTACCATCAGCCACTCTAAGGCAAAACAGACATTTATAGCTTTTCTATTCATGTTATCCTCTCAACCGTGGCGGCTGAGCAGCTGGTCATGTACATTCCACTCACAGAGCTCGCCAAGTCAGGGCTGATCAAGCTTGCCATTGCCTTTACCTGCACCACGTAGCACCCGTGAGCCAAGGCCCAGCAAGAAAACATATTACACATCTCAACAATCATATCAAGAGAATAATTCATCAAGCATGATCAACCACCTAACATTCCACATTAATCTCATAGCATGTAATCAGAATCAAAGATGCAACCAATCATTAATAATAGTCAAATCACATAATAACTAGGGCCGACAACTTAAGCCGCACCCTCTGTTTACCCCATTGACTCCGACCCGCTTAAACCGAGCTCAGTGCATAATAAGTTGTCCTCGGCTACCAGTGGCCGAGCCGTGCCCTGTGCGCAAGTGTAACCTTTGGCACTCTTAGGTCGTTGGTTTACTATTTACATGGCATAATACCATCCTTTTCAGTGCATGCATATTAGGGAACCCTTAGTCCCATTACAAATACACAACCGGCTGCAGTTTTCTTACCTTTAGCTTCCGAATGTAAAGACTACGAGCGATGCTCCTTGAGCGCGATCCGATCCCTGAGCCCTAGCTTAGCACCTAGTCACAACCAAGATAAAGGATACCATCAACAATCTTAAATGAGCTTCTAGACAAAGTTCTAGTCTCCGGAACATTGAACTTCACCAAACATGGTAAAAGATTCAATCCCGAGCACCCTAGGTTAAATTCCCAAGCCTAGAATCTCAAAATCTCAAAATCTCTTAAGGGTCGCGGCATTAGCCACCCATGCCGCTGCATGGCCCCAACCAGAGGCCTCCCAATGCCCAAAAACAGGTAAGGGTCGCGGCCCTACTTAGACCATGTTGCGACCCGCCCTCCTTCCTCAGCACCCATCAGCTTCGAAGGGTTGTGGCTCACCAAGAACTATGTCGCGGCCCGACCCCTTCGAACCCAGAAAAACCTCCATTTTTTACTCTCAAACCTCATGCAAACTCACTCAAAACTACCCCAATTCCACAACTCAATTATTTAAAAAATTCCCACAAGAATACAGCAACATAACCCAGCTGAAACCTAGACTAGAAACCCATCAAAAATCTATTTCAATCACTGAAACTTTCTAACTCAAAAACACAAAACCCAGCCATGGAAACACTATAACTCAGCCATTAAACCTTAAATTCAAGCTTACCTCAGCTGCAGAACCAATCCTCCAAGAGCTTTCTGGGCTAACTTCCAAGGTTCCAGCCTCAATTTAATATCGACCTTGATTAAGTTCCTTTGATAATCCTTGAGTTAACCCTCTAAACTCCAGCTTCAATTCTTAGATTTCCAGCCAAAACCTCTAAGTTTATGTGTTCTTCTTTGGGAGAGAAAGAGAGAAGGGAAGAGAGGATCGATTTGCTATATTCCACAGTTTTCTAAAATCTTCTTAAGTCTATCCTTAAGCAATCAAGTTAATCCCAAGGCTCGGGGTACCAGAAACGTCCTCGAGGGCAAAATGGTAAAATTTCCCAATATTCCCACCTAGACTTCCTAACCTCAAATATATCTCCAATTATTTATTTTCATAACCCGGTAATCTAAATAACCACCCGATACCTGAAATACCCCTTGACTTGTCCAAAGTCAAATATTAAGCCCCGTTGTGACTTTCCCGTTATCTAGCTCCCTAAGATCGCCTCAAGTCACTTGCTGCAGATTTACCCACATAATAACGTGGTTCTCACAAGTATAACATTTAACCACATTTATATACATATAATCATACAAGCATGCTTATCATGTAATCATGCATTAAATCATTAAATTCACACATAAACCAATTATGCCCTCCCGGCACACTAATCAAGGCCCTTAAGCTATATTAGTGATTTTGGGTCGTTACAACTATCCCCTCCTACTGAGAATTTTGTCCTCAAAATTTAACTGAAATAGCTCGGGATACTGATCCTGCATCGCTGTCTCTAACTCCCAGGTCGCTTCCTCGACCTTGCTATTTCTCCACAACACTTTCACTAACGGAATTGTCTTATTCCGTAAGACTTTATCCTTCCGATCCAAAATCTGAACTGGTCGCTCTTCATAGGACAGGTCTGTCTGCAACTCTAAGTCCTCATATCTCAGCACATGTGTCGTATCTGAAACATACTTCCGTAACATGGAGACATGGAATACATCATGAACTCCTGACAACGACGGTGGCAAGGCCAACCTATAAGCCACCTGTCCAATCCTTTCTAGAATCTCGAAAGGTCCAACAAACCAAGGGCTCAGCTTGCCCTTTACCCCAAATCTCCTCACCCCTCTCAGTGGTGAAACTCGCAAAAACACGTGGTCCCCAACCTGGAACTCCACGTCCCTACGCTTAGGATCAGCGTAGCTTTTCTGTCTACTCTGCGAAGCAAGCATTCTGGCTCGAATCTTCTCAATAGCCTCATTGGTCTTCTGAACCATGTCTGGCCCCAAATACCTTCTCTCACCCATCTCATCCCAATGAATGGGTGATCTACACTTCCTTCCATATAACATCTCGTAAGGAGCCACTCCAATCGTAGATTGATAACTGTTGTTACACGAGAATTTTATCAACGGAAGATACTTACTCCAAGATCCCTCGAAGTCAATCACACACGCCCTAAGCATGTCCTCCAATACCTGAATCGTCCTCTCAGACTTTCCGTCAGTCTGAGGATGAAAAGTTGTGCTAAACTTCAACTGAGTCCCCATGGCTCTCTGCAGAGCTCCCCAAAACTTGGAGGTAAAGATAGGGTCTCGATCAGATACAATAGACTTTGGAACTCCATGGAGACGAACTATCTCCCTCACATACAACTCTGCATACTGTTCCACTGAATACGTCGACTTCACTGGCAGAAAATGAGCTGACTTGGTGTATCTGTCCACTATCACCCACACCGAGTCACAAAGTCCCACTGTCCTGGGTAGTCCTCCCACAAAATCCATCATGATGTCCTCCCACTTCCACTTTGGAATACCCAAAGGTTGAAGCAATCCCGCTGGTCGCTGATGCACAGCCTTTACCTGCTGACATGTCAAACATCTAGCCACATACTCTACCACATCCTTCTTCATCCCGGGCCACCAATATAATGTTCGTAGATCCTGATACATCTTTGTGGTACTCATCCAGTATCTCTCGTCTGATCCCCTCATCTGCCGGAATACAAATCCGTCCCTGATATGGAAGAAAACTTGTCTCAAAAATAGAATAATCCTTAGCTGTCCCCGCTAAGATATGCTGCCTAACATCTAGCAACTGTGCATCCACCAGTTGTCCCTCCTTGACCCGCTCTATCAGGGTCGACCGCAAGGTAATATTAGCTAACTGGCCTACCACCAGTTCTATCCTTGCCCTGGCCATCTCATCAGCTTATCCTCTCGAGATCTAGGTGGAACTATACAACTGTCCTGGGCCCCTCCTACTCAACGCATCTGCCACCACATTGGCCTTCCCAGGGTGGTAAAGGATATCACAATCATAATCCTTAACCAGCTCCAACCAACGCCTCTGCCTCATGTTCAGATCCTTCTGAGTGAAGAAATATTTCAAACTCTTATGGTCAGTGTATATCTCGCACTTCTCCCCATACAAGTAATGACGCCACACTTTCAGTGCGAATACCAATGCTGCTAGTTCCAAATTATGAGTCGGATACCGCTACTCATACTCCTTCAGTTGTCGCGATGCATAAGCTATAACTTTCTCATTCTGCATCAACACACAGCCTAAGCCCATCCTCGATGCATCACAGTAGACTACAAACTTTCCTTCCTTCGAAGGAAGACTCAGCACAGGTGCAGAAATAAGTCGTCGCTTCAACTCTTGAAAACTGTTCTCACACTTCTTTGACCAAACAAACTTCTGATTCTTCCTCTTCAATTCTGTCATTGGTGAAGAAATCTTTGAGAACCCCTCTACGAACCGTCTATAATAGCCTGCCAACCCAAGGAAACTCCGCACTTCCGAGGCGTTCCTTGGCCTCGGCCAATCTCTTACCGCTTCTACCTTGGATGGATCTACCTTAATCCCTTCTGCTCTAACTATATGCCCAAGAAAAGTCACCTCTGGCAACCAAAACTCATACTTCTTAAACTTGGCGTATAATTGATGCTCCCTTAACCTCTGTAAAACCTGTTGAAGATGCTGCTCATGCTCTGCCTCTGAGCTGGAGTATACCAAGATGTCGTCGATGAAGACAATGACGAACTGATCCAAGAAGCCCCTGAACACCTTGTTCATTAGATCCATAAAAGCTTTCGGGGCATTGGTCAAACCAAAAGACATGACCAAGAACTCATAATGCCCATACCGTGTTCGGAAGGTCGTCTTCGGTATATCCTTATCTTTGATCCTCAGCTGGTGATAACCAAATCGAAGATCAATCTTTGAGAACACCGTCTTTCCCTGCAGCTGATCGAATAAGTCATCAATCCTTGGTAGAGGGTACTTATTCTTGATAGTCAACTTGTTCAATTCTCTATAGTCTATACACATCCTCAAAGTCCCATCCTTCTTCTTAACAAACAACACTGGAGCGCCCCATGGAGAATAACTAGGCCTGATGAATCCCAAATCCAGAAGTTCCTGCAACTGTATCTTCAATTCCTTTAACTCTGCTAGTGCCATCCTATATGGTGCCTGTGATACCGGTTCTGTCCCCAGTGCTAACTCAATCTCAAACTGAATCTCCCTGCGCGGAGGCAATCCTGGTAGATCCTCGGGAAATACGTCTAAGAACTCACACACCAATCTGGTCTCTCCCGGCCCTGCTGGCATAACCCTGGTGGTATCCACCACACTAGCCAGAAAACCTATACATCCACCCTGTAACAAGTCTCTGGTTCTCAATGCTGAAATCATGGGTATGTGGGGTCCAGACACCGCACCCACAAAAACAAAAGTGTTGACCCAGATTTTGGCCAACTGACACGGAGTCAAAATACGCTTGACGTGGATGAAAACGTTGAAAAGAAATGTAATGACGAAAATGCTAAAGACACAAGATTTTATAGTGGTTCAGCCCCAGGATATGGTAATAACCTACGTCCACTTGAATTGTTATTGAAATGAGATCCAAAGGGGTGATCAAAGAACTGGGGTTCAATGAGTTTCACTAACCTCTGAAGAAGAAAATACAATTATTCTAGTTTAATCTCTCTCTAATCTCAAATGATCTTTTTTGCTTGAAAGAAAAGAAATCGGATCCCTCTTCCTTGAGCCCTCTTCTTCTATTTATAAGCTCAGGGAAGATTTACATTGATTTGTTACATATATTCTTTCCTAAATAATCGGATATTCAGGAAATCATGGGAGATAATTTCGGATTCCATCATAACTGCCTAAGATTTCCTCCGCATATAAAGTTTGTCCGACCAGGCTGGTCGTATGAAGAAACCGATCGCATGATACTGGGCGTCTTCCTGGTCGATAGTCGAACACAAATTCTGCCAGGTGTCTGCCACATGTAATTAATGCCTGCCATATCATTCACTTCTGATTTTAGGGATAACAGTATTATTTTGTATTGTGGTTGCTTCTAACCTACTTTTGTTCTTTGGGATATAACTATGGGAAAAAAAATTAGGCTCGTTGATTAGCATGCATTAATATAGAGAGGTCAGAATTAGTGAAGGGTACATATATGTACCATTTTATTTGTTTGTATTTTACTTAAATATTTATTTATACTTTTGTGATTTAAAAAACTAAATTATATTTTTGTATTTTGTCACCGTATAGTTTCAATAATATCAAATTACATCTATTTGTTTTACCAAACAATACAAAAATACACACTTATATAAGCAAATTTTTGGTTAAAAGTAATTTAAATTACACAATAATACTCTCCATTTAATTATTTGAAGGGTATTATTATTTTATTAAAATTTAATTTGACCAAAAATCTATTCTAAGTAGATATTTTGTACTATTAGATAAAACACAAGTATGTGAATTGGTATTATTGAAACCTTAGGAGTGTAAGTGAGTATTTAAACAAAATACATGGGTGTAATTTGATATTTTTTAAATCATAAGGATGTAAGTGGATATTTAAGTAAAATACGAGGGGTAAAATGATATATACTCATCACAGAGAGAAGTATGCATTGTATGTATGTAACACCCTGGATAACCAAGGCTGTCACACTTAGTGTTTTAAATAGTGCAAGACTTGCTAATCAACTCATTTAAATGAAAATGTGATCCTAGAATCATAAACAAGTTAGGGTTAAAATATTTTGGCCATAAACAGACAATTTCTCATTAAAACAAATGTTTGGTACATGAGATCCCAAAACAGGGTTTAAATGACATATTTACAAAATCTCCAAAATGTTATAAATAATCAAGGCCACTCTAATGGCAAAATATACATTTTAGGTTTCTGTCCCTGTACAATCCCTCGATCGTGGCGGCCGAGCAGCTAATAATGTACACCTCGCCCTCAGAGCATTCCAACTCATATTTGAACCATCTTACCCTTGCCATTACCTGCACCACGTAGCACCCGTGAGCCGAGGCCCAGCAAGAAAACTATAGCAAATAGCATTAACAATCCAGACAATGAAATAATTCATAAGATATTAACCAAATATTTATCAGGCCATAATAGGCACACATCAGTGACGACAAGTAAGGATTCATCAGTCTATCATTCAGGTATTCAACAAGCCATCAATATCAGGTTAATAATAGCAATCACACTCATAATCAACAGTTTAACATAATCATCATACAATACTCAGGGTCGACGCTCTTAGGCCGCACCCTCCATTTAACCCACTATCTTCGGCTCACTTAGGTCAAGCCCAGCATTTAACCCACTGACGCTCGCTTAGGCCAAGCTCATTGATTATTTAATTAACCTTTTCTACCAGTGGCCGAGCCACATCCTATGCGCAAATATCAGTTCCAGCACTCTTTGTCCATTTATTTCATTCTCACATGACATATCATAATCATACAACAATTGCATTCAAATATAGGGAGCTCTTAGTCCCATCACAGCCACACAAAAGGGTGCAGTTTTCTTACTTTTAATTCTGAGTGCTTTAGTTACTACAAACGATCCTCGAACACGATCCTGCTCTGAGCCTTGGCGCACACCTAGTCACAATCCATAAATGATACTTCAATGAGTTTGAATTCCAAAGGACGATCTCGGGACCAAACTCGCACTCTCGGGACCCCAAGTTCCACCAAATGAGGTGGTGAACCCGTCCCCCGAGCCCCCAAGCGAAAACCCTAAGAGAATACCCAAAAACAAATTTTAGGAGGTTGAGGAGCGCTACAGCGCTACAAGGTGGGCGCTACAGCGCTATAGACAGAAACCCAAAACCCTTAGAAAACACAGCCTAGCGCTGTAGCGCTCCCAACCTAGCGCTACAACCAGAACATGCGAAGTTCTGGGTTTCCTCATCGAATTTCCCCGAGCCAAAACCCCAAAAATCCTTCCCAATTATCCACTAAACACAAAATTAAGTCCTTAAACCACTATAGCTAACCCAATACAACACAATAACACCACAACTTAGCTAACAACCTCATCAAACACAGAAAACCAAAATTGAGCTTGAAGCTCAAGAACTTCATCTGAAAACCAAAAAATCCAGATAATCAAGGTTAGAAATTGTTACGTTTGATGGATGAATCCGACCCTAGGTTTCCCTCAATGTTCCTCCCAGCTTTGATTCCTCCAATGCCAAAGTTTAACTCCTTAAACTTCCATCCAAGACCAAACTTAGAAACCATTCTCAACAGAGTTTAGCAAACTCAGAAAAAATCCATAAACCTTACCTTAATTTAGAAACTAACTCCAGCTGAATCCCTTAGCTACTCCAAGGATAAAAATCCCAAACCTAGCTTAGACTTCCTCTTGAGTTCTCAGCTTCAAAATCCTCAAGGGAGAGTGAGAGTGAAAGAAATCGTGAGGAAGAGGGAGAGAGTTCTATATTTTTCTTCTTTTCCTTCAGTTTTCTACAACTTTCCCTTATGCTCTAAAAAGAAGTCAGATTTATCAAGTATATCTTCTAATAACCCAAAAGACCCCTTTGCCCTCCCAATTAAATCCAAGTCTTTTAATCAATCTAAGGGTATATTGGTCATTTGCTCCCAATTCCCGCTAATCCCTTGAGTCTTCCTAACATTTACCACTTAAATCTCGTCATCCAATTAATCACCAATCATTTTTCCCAATGTCTAATAATCTCCAATATATCTCCCAAATTCCTAGAAATACCCCCAGGCTCTCCCGAGCCGGGTATAAACCCTCACCGTAACTATTTCGCCAAACCGCTCACTAGGATCGTCTCAAGCCATATGCTGCAAATATATATCCACATAATAATGTGGTCTCAACAATTTATCGCATATAATTACATTTTATGCCCTCCACGGGCCAAAATTACAAATATGCCCTTGAAAGCCAAACAGGGCCCACATGCACATTTAATACTCATAAACATGCATTTATTCACATCCATATAATCATGCATTAAATTATTAATTCACATAAATACCAATTATGCCCTCCTGGCACACTAATCAAGGCCCTTAAGCCTTATTAGCAATTTTGGGTCATTACAACTATCCCCTTCTTATAACAATTTCGTCCTCGAAATTTATTCGAACACATCAGGTAACAAATCTCATACTTCTTATCATAACTCAACAGTCTAATTCTTTACCTTTAATCTTTCAATAACACTCTTACTAGAGTGACAATCTTGTTCCATAAGATTTTATCTTATAACTATAATCTCATTAATCTTTCCTTACCCAACAATCTTGTTGGAACCCCAGGGTCTGCTTATTTCATCAGCGGTCGTTTTCCTGTCTGGTCATTGGCACCAGTAATACCCATAAGCCACCACCCATGCTAGGGTAGGGCTATCCTGTAGGCCCTCGGCCTAAACCTTGTTACAATCTCAGAATTCTTATTAAATCAGAAGTCAAAACTTCCTTTCCTTCCATAGAATATCATACGCTTTCTTATTTTCCATATGTGGAGAAATACAAATCTCTCGTCCTAGAACTTCATGTTCCGATACTTGAAACTTGCGAACCTTTATGTCCTTGCAGCTGAGCAGATCCTTCTGCCTTAATAATTTCCCATAAATTCATTGGTTTCCCCCGAACCAATGCTGAACCATAATACTTAGTCTTTTATTTCCTTACTAGAACCAACACTTCATGCTTTCTATCTTACCATATCTTATGCTGTGTCACCTTAGCCGTAAGCCAGCATTCATCTCTGTGACTGATTCATCAAGGGATTATACTTTCCTTAATATCCCAAACACTTGCACATTCAATGCGTAATTCTTTAAAATAACCATTAATCCTTCAAATTGCCATTCTATCTGTAGACAGTCAATATTTCTAGGTTCCAACCTTACTTCCTTCGTTCCCTATTTCCTTTCCAGAACTTGGAAAATTTAAAGGGTTTCAACCCGGCACTTTCAATTACCATGCCACGTTACCCGTTCACATGAACCAAAATGTGTTAACTCAATCTGCTAAGTTGCAACCTTCCATGTCCAATCATCTCACTTGTAATCTAATGTGGTTCACTCCTACAATCCACCACTATACCATTATATCTTCCAATATCTGAATATTAGATCTTATCGTCCATTTAAACTCCCTGGTTACCATATGTCTTAGGAGGTAATATGATGTTCATTTAGAACTTTCATCTCCACACCAAACTCCATCGGATCACTCACTCGATCTTCATATCTTAACTCTTATTATACTGGTAGGGTTCTTCATCATTCCCACAAGATCCTCACTCTGGATTCTATTGTCCAAAGAGATATATATCTGTCCATAACTAAGCACAAATACTCTACCAATCTCAATTGTTTCCTTGTCTGACCTTACTATAATATGTGGTGTCTTGTCCAATAAGCACAGACCTTCCCAAGTAAGAGATCAGCTTCCAAATTAATTTTCTTCTTGTATAGTCAAGGATTTCTAACATGAATTACCCAATAAGTCTCACCAGATCCTGGTCTCAGGGTTATTCCTCTACAAATGACCAAGCGCTCAAATCCCTTACACTATGCATTCACCGTCAACTTAATATTCCCTGTATACCGACCATGTTCCCATTCTTTCACCTACCGCGAGGCTCAAATCATCATCCCTTCCGTCTATATCTAGGCGTGTCTCAGACCTGATGCACCACTTACAATTTCATGTTTTTTAAACAAAGTCAAGATCCTTCACACTACCCTTTTGTAACCATCCACTACATGCGAATTCCTATACCACAGGGTACTAACCAATCCTTATACTGTCTTCTGAAAATCTGATACAAAGTTATCCATTCATTCTACCCTTAGGTTCTTCTGTCGTTCTAATCTCTGGTGTGGCTATCCTCAAAGGATACTTATGTAGTAGATGACATGTTCACCGGTCTCGTTGTGCTTCCTATCCTTCAGACGTTCTTCAGTAATTTCTCTGTGGCTTCAGATTGAATCTCTTCATACCTGATCCCTCCTCTTCCTGTAGCGTGACCTTAAATACCCTTGGTGAGATCGAAACTGACACCTTCTGGAGCCTTACCTGTGACCCTGCTTCTTCAGTCTTGGTATCATCAGTGTAGTAGTCATTTGCATTCTGCTTCTAACTGGGAAGTCGTCCAACACATCCTAACAAACCTGGAGATGACTTGTTCATATCATTCATGTACTCTCTGCTTGTCGAACTTATCTGTGTTGTTGAAGCTTAAGTCAGTTAGGAACCTTTACTAATAATCCATCACACCCCACTTGGTACAAGTAATAATTCTTGAAATGTCTCTGTAACGTCCTGCATTTCGGGTACCTTGAAATGACTCGGGTCGGGATTGTTTTCCCCGAGTTAAGAATATTATTTTAAATAATATTATTTTTTTTTTTAATTTATTTCCATGAGTTATTGCTAGCCAAATTATGAATTTTGTGTTTAAAAGTCAAGATAAGACTTTCGTTCTTGGACCGACACAAAAACCCTGATTGGGTAAAACTCTCAGAAAAAAGAAAAGAAAAACTATGGCAAATATATTTTGGGCATAAAATACATTCATAAAAATTAAAGTTTGGTCAAAAATAATAAACCTAAGAGAAAATGGAAATTTTAGGGCATTTGGTGTTTAAATGCTTAATTTTACCGAATTTGGGAATTTTATTCCATGAATAGACCTTAAGTTAAATTTTATTGGGTGATTAATTAAATTAAATGTGAGAGACATTTAATTTAATTATTATGTGTTAAGTTTTATTTATTTTTCTTTAAAAAAAATATAATAATAACTTTATTATGAGTGAAAAATGTTATAGAAAGTCAATTTGGATTTTTCTTCTTAGGAAATGTTTATTAACCTTTAAAAAAAATATAAATGCATAAATAGAAAGAGGTGGCCGGCCATGTGAGGTTTCAAATGGTGTGAACAAAATTAATAAGTTTTAAATCCCATTTTAAATATTAGGGTTAATTGCAAGTGGAAAGTAAAACACTCAAGTGTTTTAGGATATTTTAGAGTAGTCTTCCTTCTAACCCCCCCCCCCCCCCCCCCCCCCCCAAAAATCCGACCCCCTCTCTCTCACAATCACTCACATCTTTTTTGAAAACGCTCTCTCAAGTTTTCTCTCCATCTTCAATCTCAAGAACACTAAGAAGGCTTGGAAGCATTAAGCTTTGATCTAGGAATGGTTTCTCTATGGTAAAGTTTCAAAAAACTTGACTTTGTAAAGTTTTTAACCATAGGTCTTTCAATATCTAACTATCTATGTTGTTGGGGGGAGTTGGTTAAGGTATTGCAAGATTTTTGAAGGAGTCAAAGCTAGTAGGAACATCAAAACCTAGAGCAAGAACAACAAGAGGTAAAAAGTTTATTTTTTATGGTTGTTATTGTATGGTTTTTATTTTTAAGCATTATTTTGTATATTTAATGCTTAAAGTTTCTTATTGGTGATATAATAAGGCTATGGTAGTTGCTCAATAATTTTTATGATGCTTGGTGTTTATTTTTTAAAATAGGGACCAAAATCCCTAAGGGTTTTGGTGAGAACCTTAAAACAAAATACAAGTTTTGAGCTGTGACTTCCAAGGGATCAAGCATCCACTGTATATTGATTTTGTAAAATTTAATTGTACTGTGATGTATTTGAGATTGAGTACATAAAATTGAGCTTTTAAAACACTAAAAAATGTTTAAAAATGAGTGAGTTATGCTATTTCAAAGTTCAGGTAAAAAACAGTTTTTTTTTTTTTTTGTATTCTTAATTTCGGGACTAAGTTTGGACAGCTACTGTATAGGGTAAATGAACCCAGTTTTTTCTAAATTTCGGTGTACATATTCTTGGCATAACATAGTATTCCACTGTAAAATTTGTTAACAAAATACTAAACGGTTTGAAAATTATTAAGTGCCAAAGTTTGGAAAAATTAAGGACTTGAAAATAATGTCATTTTTACCTCAATGTTGGAAAATAATTTCACCAATAAAAAATGCTCATTTTGACCTAAGATTTTACAAAGACCTAAATGGCATACCAAAAATGGAATTGGAAAATTTTGGTAACAATTGGGTAAGTAAATTTCAAGTCATGACCTAACAAAGTATGTAGTTAAAAATGTGAAAAATAGGGTTTTCACACTTAGTATAAAAATGAGATTTTGGAACTTAAGGTAAAAAGTAAAATTTTGCTTATTGCAAGATAAAAACTTGGTAAGTCTTGAAAATATATTTTGACCTAAAATATCACTTTGAGTTTAGTGAGAATTATTTTTATTCTTTCTAAAAATAAAAGAATTAATTTATTAATACGTTAATAAATTAAAAGAGGGTTTAAAACCCTATATTTTGATAAAATAATTTAGTGAATTATTTTTCTAGTAAGTAAACTTAATTAATTGACTTCAGAAAAATTAACTAATCAAGATGAGAAATTTTTAACGGTTTTCCTAATTAAGATAAAATTAGACTATTTTCTTATAACAGTTTTTAGAGATTAAAACCTTAAGAAAAATAAAAGGAAAATTAAGAGTTTATTTCTTGAAAAATAATTAAGGAATTTAATTAGTATTTTCTGTATATAAGACCGGCTAAAATCTTCTATATATTTAACCGACTTGTTGAAAGTACGAATTAATAGCGATACTTTTAAAGAATAAGATTTTTAGTGGATTTTGGGAAAATACTATTGTGATACCCGAGCCTAGGTATCGAGACAATAGGATAAGTCTCCCCGAGCCTTAGGGTTTAGTCTCAAATATTTTTGTATGAATTTCCTTGATGGGTTTAAAACCAAATAAGGATCTTTAATCCTTACTAATGATTTTGAAAATGACCAAACTGCCCAAAATAATAATAATGAATTATGAAGTGCCATAATTAATCCGAGTATACTGTATGGATAATTACAGTATTGGCTAAGCATAACTGGACTTTATATTGGAGGGTGAAATCCTACTGAGAGCAAAGAACTCCAAGTCAACTTCTATTGTGTGGTTCAACATGAAACGACTATTGTATTGTATGTTAGTATAGAGACATGTGAACATATATACAATATCGTAGAAAGTTTGCTTAGAGACGTTAGTCTAGTTGGTGCTGATTCAGAAAATATGACCGGCAGATATCCATCATATTCTAGATGGCTGATCCCCGTCACACTACTTGATTTTATTATGTCTGGTTCATTACCACGACGAGTGACCAAGAGGTGAGGATTGTTGGTTTAAACCTAGGGGCGCCAAAATGAATGAGACCTAGGGGCCCTCATGCTTACTTAATTAGTGAATGGTTAGAACCTGAGCAAGTGCTCTGATAAGTCATTCCCGGATAGTAGCCGTGAATAGTGGCCATTCAGTGAGAGTGCCTAGAGATACTAGGGGTTGCCAAGTTTGAGTGAGGCTGAACACCCTAGGGGCAACTACTCACCAGCACCACTGATTAACATAGAAGTCTCTGTAAACCCGTGTAACTTCGATTACACTCTTGGATAAGTAGTGATGCTCTAGGTAACTTGATGGTTACCCTTGTGAGGGATTTACTCTTGGATAAGTAGTGATGCCCTAGGTAACGTGATACTTACCCTTGATGGGGATATTTATTGTCTAGATCTTAGTGTTGAGACTCGGTTCTCTCTTACAAATTAGCATTTATGCTAGAGGGCGTGTTACGCCCGAATTGTTGGAATTTGTCGAGTGTTGGTCTCGAATTATATTGTTATAGATTATATTTGCTTACTTTGGGATTTTCTGAGTGCAAGGATTTATTTCTTGATAAGATATAGTTGTGATATAATATATCTGCTTGTCTGGGATTTTCTAAGTGCATGAATTTATCTGTTTATATGAAATAATTTGTCATTGGTTATCAGGCATGACCATAAGTTTGCCAGGACGCTTTTGTGTTCTTGAAATTGATTGTGTAGGGTCTGGATGGATCTGAAACCCTAATTCCCTGCATGCTTTTGTTTTAAAGTTGAACTTACTAAGCGTTTTCGCTTACCTAGTTGTTTCGTGTTGTAGGTAAGAACAAGGACAAGGCAGAGCAGTGAGCGCTAGAGTCTACCTTGCGAATGTACATGTGGACCGACCTTCTGGGAAGCCATTTTATATTTGGAAATGTTGTGTTATTTTCCTAAACTAGGCTCACTCTACTTTTTATAAAATATGTTTGTATTAAATGTTAAGTATGGCCATACGACTTTTTAAAAAGTTTTTTTTATACGGGTTTTTGAGACATTTTGTTAAATGAAAATATTTATATTTCTGCATTATGGAGTCTTGAAAATCAGGGTCGTTACAGTCTCTTTCCTTGATCCTCAGCTGGTAATAACCAGATCGAAGGTCAATTCTTGAAGATATTGTCATGTCTTGTAACTGGGCATTTAAACCCTTCATCCTTAACAGGCAATGTCAATGAATCCCACGATACGGTGCGCCATCTAATCCACCCCCAAGCCAGATACTTCTTTAACTGAACCAGTAATTCTTTATGCCAAACCAATACCATTCTTCATACTGTCCCTGATACTGAATCTGTCCATAGCTAAATCCTAAAGCGTACCCAACAACTCCTTACATACTCATCTGAATCCCTACTGACCACTTCAGTTTCCATTCAGTCCAACTTATATACTTCAAGTGATGTCCCTCGCAATCCATGGTTGTCTCTTAACAAATTAGCTCTCACCCAGGCTCATAACAAGGCTCTCATATGACAAGCTCAATTACTTTCACCATGAATCCCCCCAACAAGCACTAATATCTCAAGCCCCTTGTACAATAACCTTGAGGCATATACTTCATATAGGAATCTTTCCTATGAGATACACAACAACGAACTCTTTCAGTTCGTTATGTAACAAAGAATGAGGATTATCAAGTCAACTGGTCACCTCCAAGGAACTAGCCTCGGACTTCAAATGTAACAAGGCATTCCAGTCTTCCATTCTCTAATCTTGGGCAATTCCTAATCCACCTTAACATACTCAACCATTCCATGTAGATAACGTGTCCTTACCTGGCATCTTTCCATATGGCGTCTCTTGCTTCTGGTGCATACGGAATAACTTCACTAAGCCTCATCACTGTCCTGACGCCTATCCTGTAAACTATACCCCTTCCTATCAAAACAGGAGTCAAAGAACTGTTAGGGGTTCTTCTGTTATGATTACTGAGCATCTGTCCTTACTAAATCCCACAAATGGGAATATCGTCATCTGCATTTCTTGCCCTACATTCGCGTCTCATACCTCATTCCCCATATCTTAAATAGCATGGCCCTCCTTGCTGCCCGAGCACAGATGAAAATCCCATGCACTGGAGCGGCCTTGATGCTCTGGGCCATCCCAGAGTTTAATCCTTAAATGAATCATCATTCCCAGCTACATTTGCTTGTATCAACTTCCAAAGCGGATTGACCAACCCACCAAACTTATTGACATTCATTTTCGTTGCCTTACCATTCTAAACCAAGTTCATAAAGCCTTCCATACAATAATTCTTTATCTGTCTCCATCCTCAAGTTAAGCTAACACTGGTAACCCTACAGTCAAGATATACAAGGCAGCTCTTTCCCCATAAAAGAACTCGTTGTTTCACCCATCTAGTCTCCTCTATCAGATCTCACAGCCTTACTCACATACCAGTGAACGTCTGTTGTGACTTTCAGAGCAGATGAAGGATTCCAACCCTAACTATCATCTGCAACCCTCACTAGAACAATACCAGGTCCAATCAACCATTCTAAGCATAAACAATCTGAATTCATCTACCATCACCGACTAAACCCCTCAGCCCTGATGTTCATATCCAGAATCATCCCACGGGTAGGTCCAAACAATCACAATAACCAAACACACATAAAACATATCAAACACCAATCTACATTACTATGCATTAATTATCAAATTTCATTACTACCAGATACACTCATACCTACCATGCTTTCCATATATCGATAAACAGGTATAGCATATAAGTTCAATTTAAACAATTCACCATATGCAATCAATATGCATGTCATTATCCAAATACTCATCCACATGCAATAGCAATGCTAATGAGCACGCCTCAATATCATCACACAGCAGTCAAGGGCCAGGCCCTATCAGAATCTCATGCTCCTTATTAAATATACAAATTAATGCGTTCATATTCCATTTAAGCACTTAAGCATATAATCACATGTATTTAATTACGAAACCCTGAGTCGAGCGTGTCTTTAGCGGCAAGTGTACATGTCTAGCCAGTCTTCAGGAACCCTTAAACCTAGACCACTCTGATACCAAGTTGTAACACCCTGGATAACCAAGGTCGTCACACTGAGTGTTTTAACTAGTGCAAGACTTGCTAATCAAGTCATATAAATGAAAATGTGATCGTAGAATCATAAACAAGTTAGGGTTAAAATATTTTGGCAATAAACAAACAAATTCTCATTAAAACAAATGTTTGGTACATGGGATCCCAAAATAGGGCTTAAAGGACATATTTACAAAATCTCCAAAAAGTTATAAATAATAAAGGCCACTCTAATGGAAAAATATAGATTTTAGGTTTCTGTCCCTGTACAATCCCTCGACTGTGGCGGCCGAGCAGCTGACAATGTACACCTTGCCCCCAGAGCTCTCCAACTCATGGTTGAACCATCTTACCCTTGCCATTACCTGCACCACGTAGCACCCGTGAGTCGAGGCCCAGCAAGAAAACTATATCACATAGCATAAACAATCCAGACAATGAAATAATTCATAAGATATTAACCAAATATTTATCAGGCCATAACAGGCGCACATCAGTGACGACAAGCAAGGATTCATCAGTCTATCATTCAGGTATTCAACAAGCCATCTATATCAGGTTAATAACAGTAATCACATTCATAATCAACAGTTTAACATAATCATCATACAATACTCAGGTTCGACGCTCTTAGGCCGCACCCTCTATTTAACCCACTATCTCCGGCTCACTTAGGTTGAGCCCAGCATTTAACCCACTGACTCTAGCTCGCTTAGGCCAAGCTCAGTGATTATTTAATTAACCTTAGCTACCAGTGGTCGAGCCGCATCCTGTGCTCAAATATCAGTTCCGACACTCTTTGGCCATTTATTTCATGCTCACATGGTGTAATATCCAACATTTTCATAATACATTTATTTATTATAAATCAAAGTTTTAATACATAAAATGTACAACTTTACAAATTTAAGAAATAGTAATGGAAAAATAGTGTTTAAAATATGATTTTATGTTTTTAATGAGATTAAAGAAAGAGAAACTTGAGTAGTCAAGTATTGGACCCAAATGTCAAATAATTTTAATTGGGGATTTTTATAAAATTAAGAAAGTTTGGCTAAAGGGCTTATTTGAAAAGAATTTTAGTATTTTGGGTCCAAGTGTAATTTTTAAAAATAAATAAATAAAAAAAAATAAAATAAAATAAAAGGCTTCAGCCTTTCATTTTACCCGAGCCCCTCTCTCTCTCTCCTCAGAAACCCTCTCTCTCTCTCTCCTCAGAAACTCTCTCTCTCTCTCTCTCTCTCTCTCTCTCTCTCTCTCTCTCTCTCTCTCCTCTGCGTATTACTGTTGCCGACGACGCAGGAGTACTTTCCGGCCACCATTTTTAGCCACGCGCCGGACCGTTGGATTCAGAGGCCTCCGAACTATCGACCAACGCGGGAATCTAGAGCTCACTCGCCGATTAAACGCCTCAACCACTCGATTTAAGTTCGGCCACCCCGCGACTTCAAAGTTGCGATTCGGCCACCTCGGGCATCCGTTTGCCGATCCGTCACCACCATCGTGCTCCTCGTGTTGTGGGCTTCAAAACCCAATAACTTGTTCCTACATCTACCATAGTTGGGTGGTGGGCCCACCACGAGCCACCGCGATCCACCGTAGATCGACGGTCGAAACTTAGTGTTCGAGGTTCCGAAGTACGTTTTGAGTCTCAGAAAATCATCGTTTGACTTATTGTGGAACCCGATCATTTTGGTATAATTTCTTTAACCTATATATTGTGATTTAATTGTGATTGATTAGAGTAATTGTTATTATGTGTATTTATGGTATATAATTATATATTATTGATATATGGAATATTTTCTGTAATTTACTGGCTGTCTGGGATTATATATATTTTTGATACAGGTTTTGATTTTGGAATTGTCCACTGTATAGCCGTTGTGCTGTCTAATTTTCTAGAAAATATTAGATATTAAATCAAGTATAAAAATACATATTTAATTGATTTTATATTAATATGGAAATTATTATGATTAAGTAATTTTAATTATTATTGTTATTATTTTGTTAAGTAAATCAAGAATACAGATTCATATATATATATATATATATATGAAAAGTATGATTTATAGTAAACCTATTATCTAACCATTATTATTGTATATTAATATTTGAATATTAAAACAATATCAAATATTAGTTTCCTACAGTTATTGATATTTGTAAGACCAGTGAAGTTTGGAGAAAGTATATTTATTATATCACTGGAATTGATATTATGACTAATTAATAATAATATAAATATTTATATTTATATTATTATCATTATATTGATTATTACAACTTTATGTTAAAAATATGATTTCTTTTATAAAATGACTATTTGAATATATACATCCATATACGTATTGCTATTGAAGTATTTTGTTATTAATATCGAAATAAGTTTAATTATAGACGATAATTATTATTTTTGTTGGGATTATTATTATTATTATCATAAAGGTACATTATCTTATGAGCAAGGTTTAAAGCATGGTTTTATATGAAGAGTTATTTGCATTACGTTGATAATAATTTATTATTATCATTTATATAGTTTCTGGTATTATTAATATACACTATCAATAGTGTATATTTATGATTTTGATAGAATTTAATAAATGATGTGCCTTGAATAGGATTTGTATGGATTTGATTGATTGACTCTTGGTGAGGAATTTTAAAATAAGCTAAGGACCTAAGGTAAGTAAATCTCACCTTTTGTGCTTAAGTGTAAGATGCATGACTACATTGATTGTGTACATCTGACGAGTTAAGTATGGTATGATGATGATGCATATGATAAGTATGTGAAAAATGGTTATATGAACACCATAAGGGTGTTTTGTGATATGTAATTGATGAATTATGTGATATGTGAAAGATGTCTTACTTGGTTAAGAATGATATGAATTATGTGCAAGTATGTGTTCTTATGTTGATGGATATGTGGATTACTCTATGTTCATGATTTGTTATATGTTATGATATATGAAGCGTTTAAGTTTTTAGGCTGGAAACCTTAGACCTGAGCCATAGCTCTACGTTAAGGTATAACAACGCCACCAACCCAAAGCTTCATGTATTATGACTAAAGATGTTTTGAGTTATATGAGATGTGATACAATGCCTTGATTGAATACCATCAACACGAATCATGAACATGAACATTGGCATTTCAGCATCAGCATGTATGCATGGTATGTACAGTTATGTGATACATTATTATGTGATATAAGACCATGCATATGAATATGAGAAAAGTTATGAAATGCCTTGAAAAGTCTTATGTAAAGTTAAACAGTTTAATGACACAAGGCTTAAGCAAAATGATAATAAGATGTTTAAAAAGGGTGCCACTGTTTTGATGAAGCAATCAAGTAAGTTCAGTAAAGAAGACGGAAGTCTATAAGACTTATAGTGGCTGCCCACTAGTGTGGGCTAGGTCAGAGTTGACCATTCAGATATGTTTGCCATGTTTCCGTCTTTCTCCTCCATATGTGTAATAAGTATGGCAGCTATGGCAACGATGAAATGAGTGTTATGATGAGCCTAGCTGAGATGATGGCTAGCCGGAGGAGAACCCATGGGATTCTATATGATATGTGTAACAAGCCCTGCAGGCATTGGCTGAATCAAACAGTGTGCACAAGAGATATTGGGCCCATAAAAATGTGAAACTAAAAGAAAGAGCATAAAAGTAAAGTTTGAAAGTGCATGAGCAATAAATGAAATGCATAAGTATATAAGTCAGCATATTAGTATATGTGCACTACAAACTCACGACATTCATGTGTATGTGTATGCATGAGATTTGCTTACTGAGCGTTAGCTCATTATGTTATTTTCCAACATTTTTCCAGGTGTGGCTTTAGCTGTTGAGCAACTTGTGGAGCACGGACTCAGTAGCAATGCAATAATGGTTTAGAGTTTTCATATGGCTGCCTTAAATTTAAAGTATTCATACGTGTAATAATTTCTTCTAATAAGTTTATATAAAAGTTTTAAATTTTTCTGTATTTCTTCGTATCATTTTATTTAATTCTTTTGGTCAAGTGCCTTACATACTCGTAAACCCTAGAATTACGAGTATGTGGCAGACGTACCCTACCTTAGGGACGTTACACATGGCATATCATAATCATACAACAATTGCATTCAAATATAGGGAGCTCTTAGTCCTATCACAGCCACACAAAAGGGTGCAGTTTTCTTACCTTTAATTCTTAGTGCTTTATTTACTACAGATGATCCTCGAGCACGATCCCGCTTCGAGCCTTGGCGTACACCTAGTCACAATCCATAAATGATACTTCAATGAGTTTGAATTCCAAAGGACAATCCCGGGACCAAACTCACACTCTCGGGACCCCAAGTTCCACCAAATGAGGTGGTGAACCCGTCCCCTGAGCCCCCAAGCGAAAACCCTAAGAAAATACCCAAAAACCAATTTCAAGAGGCTGAGGAGCGCTACAAGGTAGGCACTACAATGCTATAGACAGAAACCCAAAAACCCTAGAAAACACAGCCTAGCGCTGTAGCGCTCCCAACCTAGCGCTACAACCAGAACATGCAAATTTCTGGGTTTCCTCATCGAATTTCCCCAAGCCAAAACCCCAAAAATCCTTCCTAATTATCCACTAAGCACAAAATTAAGTCCTTAAACCACTATAGCTCACCCAATACAACACAATAACACCAAAACTTAGCTAACAACCTCATCAAACACAGAAAACAAAAATTGAGCTTGAAGCTCAAGAACTTCATCTGAAAACCAAAAAATCCAGATAATCAAGGTCAGAAATTGTTACGTCTGATGGATGAATCCGACCCTAGGTTTCCCTCAGTGTTCCTCCCAGCTTTGATTTCTCCAATTCCAAAGTTTAACTCCTTAAACTTCCATCCAAAACCAAACTTAGAAACCATTCTCAACAGAGTTCAGCAAACTCAGAAAAAATCCATAAACCTTACCTTAATTTGGAAACTAACTCCAGCTGAATCCCTTAGCTACTCCAAGGATCAAAACCCCAAACCTAGCTTAGACTTCCTCTTGAGTTCTCAGCTCAAAATCCTCAAGGGAGAGTGAGAGGGAAAGAAACCGTGAGGAAGATGGAGAGAATTCTGTTTTTTTCTTCTTTTCCTTCAGTTTTCTACAACTTTCCCTTTTGCTCTAAAAAGAAGTCAGATTTATCAATTATATCTTCTAATAACCCAAAAGACCCTTTTGCCCTCCCAATTAAATCCAAGTCTGTTAATCAATCTAAGGGTATATTGGTCATTTGCTCCCAATTCCCGCTAATTTCTCAAGTCTTCCTAACATTTAGCACTTAAATCCTATCATCCAATTAATCACAAATTATTTTTCCCAATGTCTAATAATCTCCAATATATTCCCAGAAATACCCCCAGGCTCCCCCGAGCCGGGTATAAACCCTCGCCGTGCCTATTTCGCCAAGCCGCTCACTAGGATCGTCTCGAGCCATATGCTGCAAATATATATCCACATAATAATGTTGTCTCAATAATTTATCACATATAATTACATTTTATGCCCTCCCTGAGCCAAAATTACAAATATGCCCTTGAAAGTCAAACAGGGCTCACATGCACATTTAATACTCATAAACATGCATTTATTCACATCCATATAATCATATAATCATGCATGCCACATAATCATGCATTAAATCATTAATTCACATAAATACAAATTATGTCCTCCCGACACACTAATCAAGACCCTTAAGCCTTATTAACAATTTTGGGTCGTTACAATGTAGTTAGTTCTTGGGTATTATTAACGCTAGAAACTCGTTAATGAATTAATTGAATAAAGGACATGAAATTAGTGATTAATCTTGGTGGAAATGTGCAAGGATGAAACGAAGACTTTGGATATTGGAATCAAACTATGAAACAAATAAACAGTAAAATGATGTTGAGGAATAGCTTTGTATTTCACCGAATGCTCTCAATATAGTGATGGAATTCGAATCCCTTTTCAAGGAGTCTTCATATCCTTTTATAGGAGCTTTTCAACATACTGATAATTACAAATTTATCTTTTACTTTTGATACAAGAAATACATATAAAGACACCATGATCTAGTTGCATGTCTACAGTGGTAGTGGTAGTTGGGTTGAAGGCATGTTGTTGTTCTACCAAGCAACATGTTTTTAATATTATTTGGGATATTTAGAAATATAAATATTGTATAATGTTTAAATTTGTATGTAATTCATCTTTTTATAGTTAAAATTAAATATTTTATTTTATTTTAAAAAATAAATAAATGAGTTTTCAAGATCTTTACTCGTAACATACAAAGATGAAGATTAAAATAATTAACAAGGACAATGAGGGAGAGCACTCCTCGTGCGTGCATCCTTGTGAGGGTATAGGAAAGTGAATATAATGGCCAAAAGTTATTGGCTCAAATCCTGCCCATCTATGGGAGATTACCCTAGTAAAATTTCTCATCTATGTAATTATATGATTTACAATTTTATTTACTTTTTGTGAATGCAGATATACGCACTTATACAAATTGGATTGGATTGAGAATTTTAAATTACGCATTTGTGCAGATTGGATACATTTTTAATGTTAAAAGTAACCAATCAAATCCGCACTTTACTTATATAAATAATATTTTAAAATATATTTGTAAAATAATTTTTTTTAATTTTTATATATTTGACACAAGCAATATAAGTGATATAATAATAGTTATTTCAAAAAATAAATATTTAAGTAATACTTACAGTTTTAATTTGTGAACTCTATGATTAGTTCATGTATTAAATTGTAATGTAGATGTTATATTTAATTTTATTAATTGAGTTTTTTACATATAATTTTGTAATTTAAAAAGTGAAATTATAAATATTAGTTAGAAAGTATCAAAACTAATAAATAGTCTTTAATTTTTTTTTCCAAAAAAATAACCGATCTAAAGTAACCAATCAAATATGTACTTTTGCGAATTGAATTGGTTTTGAGCTAGAATGTGGATTTTGATTGAATCCAAAATATGAAACCGCATTTAATGTGGATTAGATTAGTTATGGCCAAAATAGTAGATATTGGATTGAATAAACACCCCTTTTTAATATACTTTCATTTCTAATGATTAACAACTGCCCAAATAATCCAATCATTCATTTGACGATTTGTGACGTAAACAAAATGCATCCTTAACTAAAGAAAATTCGGACCCATATAAAAATGTGTCTATTTTGATTGATCTGAAACTCCCTTAGTGGTGGGATATATCCTACTATTGTGGTTGTTGCTCCAGCTCCATCTTTCCACGAGGGGTCTTTCCTGATTTTCGTTGACAAGTCCATAGAACCCAATATAAATAAATTAAAAAAGAGAAATTTATGAAAATAACTTCTTTTTTAAGTAATTTTACACTCTTAACCTATCTTTTATAATTTTTTACAAAATAACATCTACTTAAAATTCGACCAATTGTCTAAATTTGATGAACTATCTAAAATTTTCGACGAGCTATTTGAATTTTTCGACCGTCTGTTTAAATTTTCGACTTACTGTCTAAATTATGAAAAATCATTTTGGAAATAATTATTAAAACTAGAGTACAAAATGACTTTTAAAAAACAAATCATTTTACCAAAGGACCATTAAAAAATAATCCCTAAAAGCAACCAAATAAAGAGAATCACTTGGCCACGCTTGGCAAAATATGTATTAGATAGGGTGGCACGATATTAATACAATTTTAGTAAAAAGTAAAAGTATAAAACATCGGATAGAGTTCAAAATTTTGTTTAAACATGGAACAATTCGATAAGAAACACAGAAAAATCCACTAGTGTTCCATGAACAAACGTTATAAATTGGAGCTGGTACATTATAAAAAGAGCAAAAATGAGGAATCCATTTAGGGTTGGAAAAAGTTGGTCATTCTTCGTCTGAATAATTGAACTTGACCGAATGCGAGTAAAGATCAATCTGCCCTCCCCTGTAACTACCACGCTTCTTTTTGGTTTTTTCATGTCGAAAATCCCTGAAGAAGGGAGTTTAAATTCAAAATAATAATAATAACAATAATTAAGACAGGAGACTGAGTCCAAGATAAGACGAATGAGTATAATGCATAGCCATCCAAATTATATGTCACATACAGAAATTTGAGCTCACATTTTCATCGCTTCACAACAAGAATTTCACGTGAATGTAAAGATGACACTTTTTGGAAAACTCAAGTTATATATACAACCACTTCTTTTATTTATTATTTTTTTTTTAAAAAAAAATGCTAAACTGGGCTAGACTACAGACTCAAGACTTCAAAAACTATCACAAGCCGGAGATCATAAATAATCAAACAAAAAGCTACAAATATAATAAATATAAAGAAATTTTTAAAAAAATGCAATAGGGAGTAATTCATCCACTTTTCAAAAACAACCGTCACCCTCAACATGAAATTATCCTTTTCCTCAACGTTTCTTTGGAAATTTGAATCTCTGTCGTGTATTTTCTGAATGAGGTTCTAAAAGCGTAACCTGAAAGATGAACCTCCAATAGCTATCCTCATGAAAATATCTAAAACTCTAGCAGAATGAAGAAAAAGTAAAAAAGACCTTTTAAACAGGACATGAAGAGAAAGAAAAAAAGTTTAGACAAATGAAGTCCTATAAAAGTAGCTCTATGAAGTCACTAGTGATTTACTCTGGGCTATTTAGCTCAACTTCAAATTTCGAGTCTCCCGGACCTCAAGGAAAGACAATAATGACAACTGACATTTATGTAATTCTTTTTTTTTTTTCCTAAATGTTTAGGTACTTCGAGCAACTCCAATAGAAGTTGCTAGGAAAGAAGCTTGCTAGGAAAGGAGCTTGTCAGGGTGGTGGGATCAAGTGATGAGGTGGAGGGGTATTTATTGGAATAAAACAAGCAACATTGTGCTATTTTTTATTTTAATTTTTTTTTCTCTTTTTTGGATTAGTGAGGTTTATTTAAAAAATGGTAGTGGGTCAGTTAACCTACTATTAGAGTAGCCTCCATTGCAGTTGCTCTGAGTGTGCAACACCACTCTCCAACCCCCCAAAAAGAATATTTATATGCTAGCTTCAGGCACTATTTCAGACACTATTACAGACATATATACCTATAATTGACACGTGAAAAGGCCGATTTATTTTTTACTTAAACCAAAAAATCATTATTATACTACTTAATTATTTAATTTTTTAATATTCTTTCAACTATTCTCAAGTGTGAAGCCCATATATTTTTTACAATTTCTTTTCCTTTTCTTTTTTTCCTTCCTCTTCTCAATATCTAATTATTTAATCTTATTTTAATAATAATTACTTTATCTCTTAAAAATATTTTTTTATTCTTCAACCTTTTTATTTTTCAAAAAGTCAATTTATATCCCTTAATTTTTAGACAATAAATATGTAGAGAAAATACACTTAATTTTATCATTTTGTTTTTTAATTTCTCATTTTCTTTAGAACATATATTGTTTTTTTCAATCCCTACTATAAAAAGACCTCTATTATTATAAATATATTTATAGTTTTTTTTTTTAAATTGACCTATATATACTTGATCATTACTTATATATATTATTAATTAATTATTATTAGAATAAGATTAAATAATTAGATATTAAGAAGAGGAATATTGAGAAGAGGAAGGAAAAAGAAAAAAAAATCGTAAAATAAAGATGGGCTTCACACTTGAGAATAGTTGAAAGAAAATTAAAAAATTAAATAGCTAAGTAGTATAAAAATGATTCTTTGGTTTAAGTAAAAAATAAATCAGCCTTTACACGTGTCAATTATAGAGGTACATGTCTGAAATAGTGCCTGAAGCTATCACTATGTATGTATTATATATCTCTATATTTAAATGAGAAAAGGAAATCACGGCCCACAATTGCCAAATAATAGAACTTACCTCCCCCTAACTTGCCCAAGAACTTCTTGCGCCTTAGCACCATAACCACTATCTGCACCATCCTGCAATGAGTGAGTCAAGAAAATTTGAAAATCTTATATGCACAGAGAATACAAGCTAAAAACTAACCAAAGCATAGCACAAATACTTAATGTATATTACCTTTGCCCAGTAAGAGTTATCCTTAAGCCTCTCATCAGTAAATACCACTTCCTCTACTTTTACTCTTTGAAATGCATTAACAGTCTTTGGCTGCCATGAAATAAGTAAAGCAACACAATTTGTCAATCTCCAGCTGAGTTACTGAATCAATGCAACTTTTGAAATACTGAAGTTTTACTGAATCAATGCAACTTTTGAAATACTGAAGTCCAGTCATCATAGCAAACCATCAAAAATTACAAATGACAACATGAACATAGTTAATGTGTTTAAAATTGTAATGCCCAACCACAAATTACATTTCACTATTTAATTTTGAAAGAAGAATACTAACATAAAAGCTTTTCATGGGAAAACTAAGTTGTGAATCTAATAATGCATGACTACTCAAAACTCAGCACCAGAAAAGAAAAGGGCAAAAGCCAAATGTTGAAAAAGAAAAGACTTGATATAGTATCTAATAGACTTCCATATACAAACATAATACATAGTAATACATATATGTATATAATTGAAACAAACATGAGTAATACATAGTCGCAAAAACAGCAACATGACAAATAATTGAAATTTCTACATGCAAGGGTACCATAGAACTCAAACATATATTAAGAAAGTTCTTGTAAGACAGTACCTCAGCTGAGCCATTAAGTTGTTTCTTTTTGGTTTTCTGCAAGGAAGGCTTCTCAGCACTTTTATCTATGTTCCCATTTTCATGCCCATTAAGCTCCTTGTTCCCTTTAAAGTTCTCCACATCCTCAATCTTTCTGCGTTTAGATTCGTCAGCATCTATTTTATCTGCTGGCTTCAAATCATTATCTTCAGAAACCAATCTTTTTCTTTTCTTAGAACCTTTATCATCCTTGCAAGTAGCATCTGTGCTAGAGATCTTAACATCGTCCCCTTTTAAAACAAGTACATTTTCATCCTTTGAATTCACACCCGGACCTTCCAAAGCCAAATCAACCTTCTTTTTCTTCTTAGTTTTAGATTTGGAACTTTTCTCTTTCACAGTGTCATGAGCACACAATACAGTAGAGTTTGCAGTATTGGAATCATTGTCATTAGGAAGAGAACCAGAAGTTGACAACTTATTCTTTTTCTTGTCCTTGGTTTTCTTCTCTTTTCTAGAATAAGTGACTTCTTTGTCCTCCATAGAAGATTCTTTAAATTGTTCTTCAGTTGCACTAGGCAGCGATTCTGGTTCAGAAATTGACTTCTTTTTCTTTTTCTCATTATTTTCAGGCTCCTCAGGCAGCGAATCCACCACTTTTACTTCTAGAATAAGAAAATTAGCTATCAGCAAAGAAATATAAGTGAAAGATGTTTAAATAAGTATTAATGCAATTATCTCTCTATGCATGTACATAGGGATCTTTCTATGAATGCGCAAATGCTCCATGTGCATGGCTGCAACAATGCTATATCATGTATTACTTTGAAAAGAAGCAATGCGTAATTCAGCTATTTTGCTTCAAAAATTCATGGCATAAATATTAAAGCAAGGTGAGAGTTAGCCTCAACTTCATGATGCATATTTTCCAAGAATAACGTTGAAACTATAGATTACCCATTTCTAAGTAGCGCATCTCCTTTTAATTTATTAGTATATGCCTTATGACATCAGTTTGGACTGGTTCATTATCAATTTGGTACAGCACTGATACCAAGTAGATAGAACAACATTGAAAATTGCAGTAGAAAAGAACTAGTAAGTATTATTATTGGAAGAAAAACTGAATAATTACAAACAAATGCATAGAATTCCAGATACTCCGAGGGAGCAGTGGGCTCAGAAAGAACACCTCCCACTTCTCCACAGCCAATCATTAGATATAATACCTTCCAGACTCCCAATCCCCCATGCTTAAACAACTCTTAGACAGGCTGCAAACAAGCCAGGCAGAATCTATCCTAACAATACAATCTAAGCCCAAGCATCATACAAAAGTCTCTTGTCTCTGTTGCTCCTGTTCTCCTTCTTTATCTCTTTAAATATCTTTTTTTCTATTAAGAAAAAAGGGCAAGGAAATTACATTGAGGATTTAGGCTCTTTGATTTGAGTTCATAACCCCTAGTACCCTACACAAATAGAAATTAAAACCATTCAGCTCCCTCTTCCTTCCCTTCATGCTTGTTTTTTCTTCCTTCATTTTCTCTCATAATGGAATTTTACCAACATTCACCCCTATATTCTCCAATATACTGTTTTTATGGTATTGGCTGCTGTAAGCATTATTAATCTACTTTTAACAATCGTTCATCTATTTTATTCAGAGATTATATATTGCATCTATGAAAAACAGGGGAAAAAAACATTCAAAAATACAGCAAGATGCCCAAACATTGTGTTTGTTGCAAGGAGTTTTCTCTTGCTAGCATACCTTGCACTTTCTGGTTCTTGAAATCTGTCTTGGCATCATTACTGCAAAGAAAAGAAAAAAATTAAACAAAAGAAACGAAGCTCGTGGGCTGTATGCACCCAAAATACGCATCTAAACATTACACACAGTGACGTGACAGTTTAGCCCAGTCAATCACATTTATCAAAATTAGAACCCATATGTTTTGGTGCATATTTTGGGTGCACATATCATTACTCTTAAAAGATATGTAGTGAGTATTATGAAAATTTGGTTGATCATCTAAGTCAAACTGTGCAAGTGTGCTGTATTATAAAGATTATGATTAAGAGTTTTATTAGACCAGCCACAATTAAATAACAAAGAAAAGTCACTTGAGTCTGTATCAAGTGATTGGGTGGGTGTTGTGAGTCAGAGGTTTGGGGTTCAAACCCAGTCTAAGCTAATTTTACTATTATGAGTAACAACCAGCCGTTATTAGGAAGAAAAAAAAAGCATAAAAAGCAAAGCATCGGGACAAATCAGCTGCATGGTGTTCGGCGTCGTAGGTTCCTATAGAGATTAAAAAAAGCTGTCACTCAATATAGAAAGTTTAAGCAGTGATGGCCACTTGAGCCTAGCTCATGTGATAGGTTGTGTGTGTGTTGTGTGTAAGAGGTCTGGAGTTCAACCCCAGCTGGGCTAATTTAACAAATGGGTACTACATTAGATTCTTATAAAAAATATCAGAAAGTCAAAGCAGCGATCTGAAAAAACTAAACTCAAATGGACAATCTAAATACTGTTTTCACAATGACACCTGATAGCACCTGAATTATTAAAATGCTTCCGCTTCGTCCCCCAAATACAAAGAATAGAAGTCATAAAAAAACTTAATCTACACTTAGATCTAAAATACAGTCAGTGTAAATAAAAGAGTTTAAAATGCCTTTCCAACTGAGATTTTGGGATTGCAAGTAGGAGAGTAGCTTTGATTTTTTATGCAATTTAGGTATGTTCATTGGTTTCAATCTAAAAATGTAAGTCAGGTCATCTTAAACCTTTCTCTACAGGGAGGATAAGAGAAAAATCATATGTAGAGACAAGATTGCTGGCCTTGGTAAAACACAAGAGAAAAGAGGACCCATCCTACCAGATGTCAAAATACTTGTTGAATAGTTCTTCCAAGTCCAGTAATGAGCTCTTTGAAGCATCTATCTGCATTGCAAACAAGAACATGCACATCTTGACTTCAGGATCCACAATAAGAAATACTATATTAAGTAATAGGAAGAATTCTACATGTTTCAAAAGACTTAAGAAAAAAAAGAGGAAAATAACTCTTATCAATGTGTGTATATTTATATAAGGACAAGAAACATTTGCTCTAAATTTCACAAAGATATCTCTTAACTTCATAATGTGCTTGCAAATTCCCACTTACTCGATACAGAAATACTCACATTGATTAAATGGTCCATCCTTGGTCTCAATAACAGTTCTCCAATTACCTAATCAAGTCCATATCTACTACTACCACAGCTAAGTATAATCTTGACAAACATATTGGAAATAGGAAGTAACACCACAGAAGTAATGCTTATTTTAAGAAATGACCTCAATACAATAGCATAACTCCAAAATGAAAATCTGAAAATTATCAAATGAAATCTTGAATTCCTTCAAGGAAAAACTAATGCTCAAGTTTTATTTTCCCAGTAAACCCAACCAACTTTGGGAGGCAGGAAACATACTGTTAGGTAGGTACAATAAGCTGTCCAACTCAGCCTCGTAACTAGCGGGAGCAAACTACAGACTTACCTCTTATGAGGGACATAAATTCTCAATTTTATAATCTTAAACTGAATATAATAGCCAGCAAAACGATTTAACTCTTCTCTTCATGGTCTAAACATTTGATTCTTCATAAAAGACTTACACATGTGTAATAAATCCAAGAACACTGTTTCAAAATGCAACAAAGCTCTACAATATGCCTCCAAGAAAAATGTACAAGTACCCACCTCGATTTTGGCTTCAGAGCAAAACTTCTTCAGGGTTTTGGAGAAACCGTTGTGCTCGAGAAAGCATGCGACTGAGTGCAGGAGCAGAGTCATATTATCGGGTGAGGCATTAGCCTTATTTTGCTTCATGTCTAACGCGGTGAGAGCAACCTGGCGAGGCCTTAAAGCGAGAAGAGCGGGGCTCAGCGTATGCGCACCACTTAGGGTTTTGGGCATAACAGCCCTCTCTCACTGTATCACCTTCTGAACCTTAAAGCTATAAACCACTCCGCCTGCAACTTAAGGGTTTTAGGAACCTCAAATTAGGGTTTCGCTAGATCGTTGGCTTTTAGTTTTTTTTTTTCTTTAAATGACGTCACTATTGCCCAATGAGATTTTTTTTTTTTTGACAAATGCTGAATGAGATATCAAACTCTAACTATTATAGGGTGGAAATTGCATAAAACAAAACTTTCATATGAATTTTTTTATGAAAATATTTATTCTCAACCTATGTTTTATCAAAATACATAATTAGTACTCTATGTTTAAAATAATTATCATTTAGTCTCTCTATTTGCAATTCGTACCAATTCATCTACTACAATCTATTCAACTCATATTTCAAATTTCACTATATTACCATTCATTTTTAATAATCTATTTGATTTTCTTTTTCTTTTTGTTATTTTAAAATGCTTTAATAATTGTGTCAAAAAAAAATGCTTTAATAATATTTTTTGAATTAATTAAACAAAAAAATGTATAATTAAAACTTTAAAATAATGTTAATAAACAAAAATAAATATTAAATCTAACCCCTAAATTTAAATCAAAAAATTAAAATCAACACCCTAAACTTAAAAGCCAAAATTTAAACTCTTATCCATATTTTCCACCTTAGACACGTGGCATAGCTAAACGGGTTCCATGAGCTCTCAGGAGAGGCACAGGCCCAACCTAGGCCTAGGGAACAATGAGCAAGGAAACCCTGTCGGCCAAGACCATACCGAGCCCAATAATTGGTGAGTAGCACAAGCATAGCAAAGGGGCAGGAACTAAGATGCAGGGCTAAATCACCTTCTTGATCACACTCAATCTATATCCTCTGGGATGTAAATTATGGTGACGGACGATCCATTCCAGGAGACGGATCCCATCGAGTGGGTCCAGGTGAAGTCTCTGCCATCAAGATGTCTGCCTTGGTAAATGAATCTAACGAATCCGGACATCGGCAAATGAACCAGGACCACCTAGCTGGATAAAACAAGCCCAGTTCTTCCTACAGCTGACGTGTCCCCAAGCAATTCGACAGTTGGTCTCCCTAACTAACCTGTAAAATGGGGTACGCACGGAACGTACATTGTTCCTAAGAAATGATACTACTACTACTCTGACAGATCTTGTCCCCAGGATCCCCTTGGTAACCCACGCGGATTAGTCCGTGCCAACGTACAAAGGGCAGCTGTAAGGCTCTATCATGCCTAAGTCAGCCCAATGGTCCTAGATTAACACCCTTTAATCATGTTACATTTCTTGTCTTATGGCTCCGTTAGCGAGCATTTATAATTATATCTTTATTGGGCCTGGATTAGTCCGGCCCAAGTCACATGATTGCCTATAAATAGGGTCATTCATGCACTGAAGGAAGGATCCCATATTTTCTCTTGTAAGCTAAACGTTGTTGAACTTGCATAAAACCTCCATTGTCAAAACTCTCTAAAGTCTAATACTAGTGACTTGTGGACTGAGGCTCATTAATGCCCTAACCACGTAAAAATTGTGATCTTATTTATTTCTTACCCTTTCTTTCTAGCTCTTATCTTTCAATATATTTATAATTTCTGAAAAACTCGGTAAACATTTTTATGCTTTCATTAAGAGCTGAAGAAAGCTTGAATCAATCTTTGTCATCTGTGAAAATCGTGAACACCTGACATACTGTGTTTGATCCCGCTCACCAGCAGCAACAAGACAATGGAGAACCATTGCAAAACCAACCACTTCCTCAAGACCAACCAGAAGATGTGCCTTACCATGGGCCTCTGCCTGATGACTTTCAGAACTTCGGAGAAGGGGGTGAATACGATGAAAACTATTACAAGGAAGATGGAGAGGGTATGAAGACCATGAGGCCGAGAATCCTGTTGACCTTGACGAGAAAGACGTGGAACCTGAGCAAGAGGATCCATAAGTGGTCTGTCTGAGGCAACAGGTCTTGGATCAAGAAGCAAGGATGGTGGAACAGGAGGAACCACCTGCCAAATGCAAGAGTCCCTCCTGGCTCTTCAAGCTTTTATTGTTGTGTAGGGATTTACAGCAAATCCCTCAGTCGTTCCTCCCCCAAGAACACAGCCGCCTGTTCCACCTACAGGGACTACATACCCAACAACACAACCCCCATTCCTCCTCCGGGACGATCCCCGCGTCCCGGAGCTAATCCATCAAATCTGGTTCAAGAAAAAGGGAAAGCCAAAGTGGCCAATCCCGTCGAAAAACCAAACCCCCACAAGAAATCTTCTCTTAGTCCAAAAATCGGGGCTGACCCAAGGCAATTCCCTAGGAAAGAATGGATGAATCCTGTCCCAGGACAGAATCATCCGAACAATCCCCAAGGGAAGCGCCTGCAGGGTATTAAGCCCCGAAACGTCCTCAGACAGGACGATAAGGGAAGACGCTTTTATCCCAGCTTTTTTGTGAACAAGGATCACGGAGGGTGCAAATGCAGAGAGGAGCCAGAAATGGTCAGTTCGGGAGACGACACATCCCATGTGGATTTGCGAGACGGCCTCAACACTCGGAATGAGCAGGCCTGAAAAGAAAAGATTCACCCTCGAGGAGGCGACTTAAGGAATAACCTCAACGACAGGAGGAATGAAAGAGTTCCCCTTGATGATGGAATGACCAGACAATTCATGGAACAGCTGGCCGCTCTCAAAAAGGTCACGGACCACTTGGTCTGGAAACAAGAAGGTGGAGGTTCCGATTCTGAAGACGAAGAGAAGGAACTGTGGTCCACGCACATACTAGACGTCGTGTTACCCAAAGGGTTCAAGATGTCGGACATACCCGCCTATACCGGAAACACTGACCCTAGAGATCATCTATCCCACTACAATCGCTTGATGACTGTAGCTCATGTATGCGACAATGGAAAATGTATGTGCTTCTCAATCACTTTAGCCGGACTCGCCGAAGAGTGGTGGAAAAGGCTCAAAACAGGATCGATCCAGTCTTGGTCCGGATTGCAATCAGCTCTCCGTAAACAATTTGTGGTCGCCCAAAATCTAGACATGGAAGTCAATGCACTGGCCAACATCAAGCAACACCCCACTAAAACCCTGAGGGCTTACATCCAATGCTTCACGGAGAAAACTTCAAAGACTAAGGTGGATGATGGACAACGTCTAGTAGCCCTCCAATCCGGAATCAGAGCAAGATCCCCTCTATGGGACAACATGCAACGCAGCAAGTCGGGCACCCTTGAAGAATTTATAAGGAGGGCACAAGGCTTCATCAACTAGGAAGAGGCTTGAATCTAAGCCTTTGGATGGCAGCTAGCACCCTAATCAACAACATAAACCCTTCCCAGGTACGGAGCGCAGTACCCTGCAAATCTCTATCTGATGCCTCCAGTAGTGTCTGAATCTGCTGGAACCCTCATGATGGTGTTCATGACCTCGACTGTCTATGGGCCCGCTTCATCGGGGTATGCTCCAGCTCCTTCAGCCTCTTTCTCTAGGTACGGAGTGGCACTAACCGGATATAGTGCTACTCCCGGAGGTGCCCAACCATCTTAGACCAAAGCGGCTGAGGCGAGCATAAACCCCTCTCGGGGAAAGAAATCTGGCAAAAATCAGAGTCGATCCGAGCCCACAAAGAAGGGAAAGAAGGGGTACGAGCCCCAGTACACGGAGTATACTGTTGGGAATTGTGCCCTGAAAGCATATGTAGTAGACATTGTTTTAAGAAATAAATAAATAAATTGAATTTGTTATGCATATATTTTATGGACTATATTATTCTGTGATAATATTAAGTACATATCAGAAAAATTTCTAAGTTCATATATGTGATCTCAAACACGTATAGGTACGGGAGGATTGTGTTTGAGATAAATGAACTTAAATAGTTCGCAATAAAATAAAGTTAAGGAATCTTTAGATTTATTACTGCAAGTACGATCCATTAGTATTATGAATACATGTGATCTAGATCCGAATTACAAGTATAGTAGGACACTTTAGTGGAGGTGTTTTATATATTAGAGAATATATAGAACTGGACCAGATATGTTTATTAATACTTAGTTAAATATCGTTTCGAAGTATTAATTAAATATATAAACTGATGATCATATACAAATAGATCTTAATCCTGAAGTTACTATGAACTCTTGTTTATGTTATATGAGTTCTTTGATTCACTCGTTAGGGTTTGTCAGAATGATTAGGCTATAAACTTTTGTTTTACGAACTCATTAATGTAAATGGTTGGGGACATTGTATACAAATATGAAATCTATACCTTCTCATAAGAGATTGAATAATGGTTCTCTTAAGGGTTGACTTTTGGGACTGAAATATTATTGAGCTCAAATTCATAATTTAGTTATGAATTAACCTTCACTAGTAAAATCAATGGCACTTAAGGAAACAAGATACAATTAAAAGGGTAAAACAGTAATTTTATTCCCGATTAATTATGAACCATTATTAGAGGGTTAATTTATATGTAATGATTATATCAATGGACGATTTATTTTATAAAGTACTCATTGTTGATGCCGTTTTTCGTCAACAGTGAAATAAAAGCACGAAAACAATAATTGGTTATGGCCAAGAAAAATATGATAACACAAATGAGATTTTTTACGTGGTTCAGCAGTTAACTCTGCCTAGTCCACGATTCTTTGTTATTAAAGCTTAAGATGATCTCTGGAAATTCTTCAAGAATGAATTCTCCAGAGTTTTCTCTCAAGATCACAAAAAGTCGGTCCTTTACAATGGTGCATGACCTCTCTATTTATAGAGGAGGTTCTCATAATACTATCCCACACATTTCGGGAAGTTGTTCTGTATATGCAAATAAATTTAATGGCATTAAAAGCCTGTAATCCTATATACAAGGAAACGTCCCCTGAAGATCAGGGGGCGTATAACTGCATAATAAATATCCCTTGATTATAGGGGATTTATAGCAATGAATGCAGACTGCGTCTCTCTTAGATGATTCACTAAGATATTCAAAGTTATCAGCTTATATTGTCAATACCACGTCCACCCAGGTCTCTTAATGACTTTCGAGCTATAGCATTTTCCCAAGATTATGTGGCTTCGAGCTCATACTTATGTCAGGCTCAGAACCCCTGATCCGAGGTCACCCGAGAACAGACGCACTTCGATATCTGCCTTTCGAGCTCGTGAGGATTTCGAGGCTATCATCTTCAAAGTCACCCTTGCTTCCTAGGCTTAGTGCCTAGGTTGTGGACACGTGTTCCAGACATTACGAGTCCATCCCTAACGAATCCAGCTTTCGAGATTACAATTCTTAAGGCTCGAAATCTGGGTGTAACACTCAGTAAATGAAATGTCTATAATTACAAGAGTGCAGTCTCATATTTATAGTGGAGTAATCATGAGATTAATAAATTAAGATTATTTAATTAAATAGATTAATTAATATTCTCAAATTTATTGGAGCTTGGAATTACAGGTCCATAGGTCCCCATAGTGACTCTATCAACACTATTCAAGGCAAGAGCTGATATAAAGGGAAAAATGCTTGAAAGACATATTTAAGAAGAAATTTGTTATTCGGGCCAAATATGCAATTATGTGATAATAGTGATTAATTAATTAATTACAAATTAGTTGTAATTACCAAAATTAATTAATATTTAATTATTATGTAATCTTCAAAATTATATTAAATAATTAATTAATCATAATTTTCGAAATTATAATAAATTAAATATTTAATTTCAAAATTATTATTTAATTTAAATTGGTTTTAATTAATTGGTAGAATTAATTAAATATCTTTATTTGAGTGGGAGATAATAATTTGATAAGTTCAAATTAGATTTGAATTTAAAAGATTTATATTTATTCAACTAATTAATTCAAATTTGAATTAATTATCAAGTTGTAAATTTTTCATATTATTAACTTTTGTATTTATAATAATTTTTATATCAACACTTAAATTTATTATTCTTTAACCTATTTATAAAATTAATTATATTATTAACTATATTATTCTTGAATAGTCTAAATTATATGAATATATATAGGTGGCAAAATTTTGGAGCCAAATGAAATAACTGGCGGCAATTGAAATAATAGGAGGCAATGAAATACATATTTCCTTTTTTTATTCTCTCTAAAGTAACCTATCTCATTCCCTCAACCTCTTCTCTTAGCCTCACCCTCTCTCTTCTTGTCTTTTTATCTCCCTCACATCTAACCTCTCAGATTTCTTTCCAAGTATTCTCTTGCAGGTGGCTGGCATAGGAGTCTCGACGGAGATAGCGACGGCGACGGGGACGGGGCTCGACCGAATAATCAACACTCTAGGTTTAGTTTTATGTTCTGATTTGTTCCTAAGATCATTAATTTTTTTGTTGGTAAGAGACATATTCTTTATTAATTGGAAACATGTAATACAGAAAGAGTTTAAAGTTTTCTTATAAAGTAGACATGGATAAAACATTAGAAAACTCCTTTAATTCTTGAAATTCTTTGCCGCAGACCCAATGTGATAGCTATTTATCTTTCTGGTTATGGGCCTTGTTTTATTAGGCGTTGTCTTAGAATTTTATTAATTAAATAGTTTGATTCTTGTAATTTATTTTACACAGACTAGCTACCAAACTAATGGGTCTAAAATCATTCGCTTTCCTGGAATCTAATAATCGCCTTTGAATTTCCAATGTTTATTATGTTCAAAAGTCACTCGCCTCTAGTGATTGATACATTCATCCCCTTAAAGAGAGTGCTAGCGTGCTCAATTTCATACTATAACAATTGTTTTAAGGTTCACATTGTTTGAGGCAGCAACTTGGAATTATATATATTTTTTCCCATTTCTTCTGTACAATTTGGTCTCTTTTATTATCGTTCTTCCTCGCTTTGCAGCTTGTAAGATTACGAGATGACCCATACGAGATGAATACCCCCTTATTTATCATTTAGATGTAGCTGCAATGTACCCGAACATTATTTTAACAAACAGGCTTCAGGTAAGCTGGTTAATTGATTTCTTTCATGTAATGTGCTTGATAAGTTCAAGCTTCAATTCATTTCATATTATCTTTGTCGTCTACAATTGAAATTTACAATACATATTGCAATTACACAACAAAACTTGGTGTTTAACATGTTTTGCACGTCTGGTTTACCTATTAATTTTTCCTTATTTGCATCTTCTGATCTTTGCTATTGTTGTCTCTAATCCTTTTTATGAACAAAACTTGTTCTTCACTGATCAATAGAAAAGAGAGAGAGAGAGATTGTTGATTCTTTAATATATTTATTTGTCTATTTCAGCCATCATCAATAGTTACAGACGAGATTTGCACTGCTTGTGATTTTAATCGCCCATGAAAGACTTGTCTTCGGAAGCTTGAATGGGTTTGGCGTGGAGAAGTCTTCATGGCAAAGAGAAGGTCTCTTTTTTGTGGACTCATTATATGCCTTTTTCTACATGCATCTTTAATTATTTATGTTTTAATTTAAAAAGAAACAATAATATTATAAAAATTACAAAAGCAAAGGGAAAAATATTTCCTACTAGAAATAAAATCCTACCGAAAATCAAGCCATCAATACAAAGTAAAGTAAAGCCTTACTAGTCTAATAATTCTCAAATCCTCAACAAATCACAAAACTAATCCTCTTGAACTCCTCATACTTTAGTTTAAGTCTGTCAGTAGTAAGGTAATTCATGATTGTTTTTTTTTATTTCATTTTGAATGATAGTGAATATTACCATATGAAGAAGCAAATTGAGTCAGAGTTTGTTGATGGCACTGATAGCCAGTTAGCAAAATCTTTTCTTGACCTACCTAAGGCAGAACAACAATTGAGACTGAAAGATCGTTTAAAGAAATATTGTCAGAAGGTATATTTTCCCTTTTATTTTTAATTTTTCTCTTAAATGATGCCTAAAACGATTTTTGGATGCTTCTTGGTAGGCATATAAACGAGTATTGGATAAGACAGTTACTGAAGTTCGGGAAGCAGGAATATGCATGAGGGAGAATGCATTCTATATTGACACTGTTCGCAGGTGAGCATGGATTTTCTTGCATAGAAGTTTTCTTTTCTTTTGGACTGCAATTGCAAAAATCACTTAGATATCAATTAAAATTATTTATTATTACTTTTTAAAAACCGTCATTAAGAAATGCATACAAATTGAGTGAATTTGATTTGAGGTTGACTGGTATCTGGTGGGGTAAATTTTTTTTTTGTCTTTCTCTCTCTGTAGTTTGTATATATATTTTTATTTTATATACATTATACAAATCATTGTCTTCTTGCTAATTCATATGTTCTTTGATATTATTTCAAGCTTTCGAGATAGAAGATATGAGTACAAAGGACTTAATAAGGTCTAGAAAGGAAAATTGTCTGAAGCCAAAGCTACTGGAAATTCTATTAAAATCCAGGAGGCATAGGTATGGAAAATTCATATGCTTGTTGAACATTTGTATACAATAAGCGTCACCATGATGAGGATGATCATTAATACTGACTTTGAATCTTGAAACTTGCATTGTTGTTTGTTTACTGCTTTGCAGGATATGGTAGTTCTTTTTGATTCGTTACAACTTGCTCATAAGTGCATTCTTAATTCCTTTTATGGATATGTCATGTGCAAGTGAGTTTTAGTGATTGTCTTTGTTTCCCAACTACATAATCTATACACTTTTTACTAATGCTTTTCTTGGTCTTACAGAGGTGCAAGATGGTAATCTATGGAAATGGCTGGAGTGGTTACATATACTGGGGCTAAAATTATTCAGAATGCTCGCATACTGGTTGAAAAGATTGGAAAGTCACTTGAGTTAGATACAGATGGTATCTGGTGTGCACTTCCTGGATCTTTTCCAGAGAACTTTACTTTCAAAACAAAGTATGTATAACTCTTGGTATCATCTTAGTAGTACAAAGGCCATGAGTTTGAGCACTTTTTTTGGGTGCTTTACCTATATTGCCTTCAAGTTGATGATAAATTGGTCTTGTTTATCTAAAGATGCTGACTACTCTATGGGAAACAAATGTTTCAGAGATTTGAAGAAGAAGCTGACTATCTCATATCCATGTGTTATGTTGAATGTTGATGTAGCAGAAAACAATACAAATGATCAGTACCAGGTCATCTTTTAACTTTTTTTTGGTAGTAATGTGACTAGTACTGTTTTTTTAAATCTTAATTAATTTATTTATCTAGAAAAAAGAAATAAAAAACTGAATTTGCAAAGGTGTAATCTAAGCTTGATTGTATGACAGAAACCTTCTAACACTTCTCTATTAACAGACCTTGACAGATCCTTTGACCAAATCTTATACAACACATAGTGAATGCTCAATTGAATTTGAAGTGGATGGACCATACAAGGTGACATGGAGTACGATATCAATTATTCCTTAATGTTTTTATTTAGTTTATTACTAATATTTTGGTTTTGTGTAGGCAATGATTATTCCAGCTTCAAAAGAAGAGGGAATTTTGATTAAGAAGCGATATGCAGTTTTCAACGATGATGGGACCCTTGCTAAACTTAAAGGTTTTGAAATTAAGCGTAGAGGTGAGCTGAAGCTCATCAAAGTTTTCCAGGTATCCCTATCTTGTCCTATATTGTGTGTTTGTACCTAGTATTAAATGAGATTTATCTTCTTCCCTCTGTATTAGTGCTTCTTTTCAAGGGATTGCTGAGTTAAATAGTATTATTTTCCTGCACTGAAAACCTCACATTTTCTGAATTTTCTTTTGTTGTGGAGTCTAATGGTTGGATAACTTCTTTTATTGCTTATTACTGTCATGTTTGCAAAGACAATCTATATTTATGGTTATTAGCAATTGTGATAGTATAGTTCTCCTTCTATCACTAAATTCTAGACAAAATTTCCAATCAGGTTATCTATTTTATAGACATACCATGTGCTATAGAATTGTCATGGGCAAGCTGCTTTAGGTTCTGTTGTGGAATGAATCTTAAGATGGAATAATTTCACTGTGTACTTCATGTTTGCTTACTTATATATATATATATAAAAAACGATTTTTTGCTTTAATTTTAAATGTATGTTTTATACTTTTTCTATTTTCAGGCTGAGCTTTTCGACAAGTTTCTCAATGGCTCAACCTTAGTGGAATGCTATTCAGCTGTTGCTTCTGTTGCCAACCGCTGGCTTGATCTTCTTGATGTATGTCTTCCAATAGACTTTGATTCTTATGCTATTCTGCTGTCTTCTTTGATCTTTGCAGATAATTTTTTCTTTATTCCTTTTCCCACAGAATCAAGGAAAGGATATTGCGGACAGTGAGTTGCTCGATTATATATTTGAATCAAGTACCATGAGTAAGTCTATAGCAGACTACCAAAGTCATCATCGACATTCACAATAAGTTCAGTCAGAGAAAATGAGGCTCTCATGCAATGATCCCATAGTGAAGAATAGGAAGAATGTCAAGAAAATGACATTATTGAGTTTTCAATGACCTAAAAATAATGTATAGATATTTTTTTTATGAAGTGTGCTTCTTAATAAGCAATGAATTTTATATAATATATGTTTGTTTATTTTTTTATTAAAGTTAAATAATTTATTTGATTAATAATGTTAAATATTTTTCAAATTAATTACTTTCATTTATTATTTATATTAAATAAAATTTATATATAATTAAAATTACCTACATAGAAATATTATATTTACTCACAAATAAATAAGTGTAGGTAAAAATAAGTATACTACAACATGTCACGTGGACCAATCATTTAGTGCCACATAACCGATAAAAAGGGGATAAGTAACACAATCATTTGAATTTCTTGTAGCACGTGGATAAATTATTGTCTGACACGTGGAGCAACCACAAGATGCCAAGTGGCGGTTTTGATGTATGCCACGTAGGATGCCACGTCATCAGACACATAAACTATGGAAACCATGTCAGCAGACATGTAGGATGCCACATCATCAAACACGTCATCTGCTGACTCATCAATTAATTTATAACTTAGTGGGGTCCACTGATTCTTTTACCTACCAGTATTAATAAGTGTAGGTAAAGACTCTTTCCCCACTAACCTTTACCTACCAATCTCTACCAATTCAATATTGGTAGGTAAACCATATTACCCACCATTAGACTAGTTTTACCTACACTTGCAATTGGTAGGTAAAGATCCCATTTTCTTGTAGTGTAACTTATTGGAGTTTGATTTCATAGGCCCATGGTCCCCATTGTACCTTGGATAAAATCATCTAGATAGTCTCAATTAATTGATTTAATCATCAATTAGAATTGTCAAAGTTGACCAGGTCAATTTTGGATAGTTTCACAGAGTTATGTAATTTAGAGAAGAAAAGAGAAATTATGGCAGAATTATTAATTAAGATAAATTGGTATCTAAATTAATAAATAAGTTTTAAATCAAGGTTCAAATTATAAATAATTAATTTGATAAAAGATTTAAATAATTAAATCAATAGAAAATAATACATGCCTTGATTTTAAGTCTAATGGGTTTATAATCAAATGAGAAATTTCATGGGCCTAAAGCCCATGATAATTTCGACCTAGGGTTTTAAAATGGCTATTATTTTATTGATTTTTTAATTAAATTAAATGACCTAATTGAGTCTATAAAAGGGGTGCTTAGAGAGAAGTCAAAACATAAGTTTACTCACTAGTTTTCTGATAGTTTTAGATTCTCTCTAAACACAAGTCATTTTCTAAGCCTCTTTGTTAATTTCTCTTCTTCTCTCTATATTTATCTCATGTGCTGAGAATTGCCCACACTAGTCTAGGTGATTCTAAGGATACATTGGAAGATTGTGAAGAAAATAGAAGATCGGTTCAGTTTCTTGATAATACTCTGCGACATAGAGGATACAAGAGTTAGAGAAACTGAAGGAAGGACTCTTTCATTCCGCTGCGTATACTGTAAGTATTCTTGTATTTGTTTCTCTTTGAATTCAATTTTAGAAACATGTTTTAGACTATCTCGTATTAATTTTTTTAATATTAGATATACATGAGAATAAATAAAAATCCTGTATAAGTTTTTCCTAACAATAGGCCTCCCCCTGACGCTCGGGAAATACCAGCTTGAGGAGGAAATATCATGAACAGTCGGTCACGCCGTAGTCGGCCGCAGTTCAGAGATGGCTACGATTATAATGAAGCTGACTCTGGCAGAGGAAATGTTGGTCGGAGGAATGAGGAAAGAGGTGGAGGCAGAAGCCCCCCACATAGAGAGAATAGGCCAGCTAGCCATAACGCTGAGGGGCAACCTAGGCAGCAGAACATCTTTGATCGGCTAGGAGTTAGCGAGCAGAGATGCATGGATGATGATTTAAGGGATGTACTCACGACCGTCGTGAGAGGCATGATGAGTACGCTCCCCCTGTACCGGTCGCCCCAGCGATCCCAGAAGCGGTTCAGGCTCAGATTGATGCTCTGAACCAAGCAGTACAACAGCTAGTCGGGAGGCGAACGTCCCACATAGAGTACGATCGGAGGAGGGGCACTCTGTTTGTACAAAGGATTGCTGTGGCTAAAACCCCCAGCAAATTCAAGATGCCAACACTGCCAAACTTTGATGGGTACGGAGACCCAGTATCTCACGTTAACAAATTTGAGATACAAATGGATATACAAAAAGTGTCAGAAGATGCCCGCTACAAGATCTTCCCCGCGACACTATCTGACACTGCCTAGGAGTGGTTCTTTAAGTTCCCTCCTGCTAGTATAGTACCCTGGGAGATGTTCATTAAGGAATTTTACGGAAAATTCTATGCGAATCGCGTACACCCCACAGAGGCTAACCAACTGGTCGAGATACGCCAGAAGGTGGGAGAGCCCTTGAAGGAGTATGTCCAGCGCTTTATGCGAGCAGCGGTTGAAGCCAAGACAGTGGGTGATGAAGGTAAGATGATGGCCATAACTGATGGGGTTAGGCGCCACTCCCCCCTCTGGAGTAGCCTAAGAAAGAATGGGGTAAGAAGCACCCAGAAGTTTTTGGATCGAGCTGATCGATATATCAAGCTCGAGGACGCGATTGCCAATGAGGGGAAATCGCCCAGGAAGGACAAGGGGCCAAAGGAAGAACTTGCCAAGGCCGCCAATGGGTCGGAGAAACCCAATGGCAACGGCAACGGGAATGGCAGTGGAAGGAATGGTGGAAAACGGGCGAGCAATGAGCCCTCAGCTTCTGACAATAAGCGCCCCAAAGGCAATCGATACGAGTTGAGATTCACCAACTACACAACACTTGTCAAAAGTCGAGCGGAAGTCTACTAGGCGACCAGCTCTAACGTGCCTTATAAGCGACCCGCACCTATAAGAAAGGATATCTCTAAGAGAGATACGACAAAATTCTATCATTTTCACAACGAATACGGGCACGACACTAACGAATGTAACCAGTTGAAAGATGAAATTGAGTTCCTGATTAGGCAGGGACATCTAAGGAGATATGTGCGAGCCGCAGGAGGGTCTCAGCGAGAGGCTCAAGGTGGCAACGAGCAGATGCCTGCACACCAATGCTCACCACCTTTACAGCTAGCTCCTGTGGTAGGCACTTTACTCACCATCTGTGGCGGCCCACACCTTGCAGGGGACAGTGGGAAGGCAAGGGAACGATACGCTCGAACCCTACGCCATGACCAGGACATCGAGATGATGAGTGTGGAGGATCGTGCACCAAATAAGGCTCGGACAGAGGAGGAATTGATAACCTTCTCTAAAGACGATGCACAACACGTACGATTCCACACTCCGATCCGCTGGTCGTGGACGTGCACATTGCCAACATGATGGTGAAGAGGGTGTTGGTTGACACAGGAAGCTCGATCAACATCCTATACAAGTCTTCACTGGAGAGAATGAAGCTGTCCGTGAAGGACCTGGAGCCATGAAACCAAACCATCTATGGTTTTTCCGGTGAAGGGCTCGCTCCAACTGGGTTGATTAGACTTTCAGTTACAGCAGGTACTGCACCTGCTAACAGGACATTACTCACTACTTTCATAGTAGTTGATTGTCCTTCGGCATATAATGCTGTAATTGGGGGACCAATTCTGGTCGACCTGTGAGCCGTCAATTCAATATGGCACCTTGCCATGAAATTCCCAACAGATGCAGGGGTAGGATGCGTGTTGGGAAATCAGCAGGAAGCAAGGGAGTGCTACAACACCTCGATAACTAAGGCAAAGAAAGGTGTATCGAGGGAGGTGGTTGGAAAAGAGTTGCAAATGGCAGTTGATGTACAAACCCAATCAGGTGATAATGTCACCAAATAGGGCATTGCCCAAAGTGAGGGTAGAGACTTAGATCCTCGATTTGGGGATTTTGAGGAAGAGATAGGACCCATCGAGGACCTTGAAGAGGTCCAACTCGATGAAGAAAATCTGACCAGGGTTGTGAAAGTCGGTAAAAACTTAGAGACAACAACAAAACAAACACTGGTGGAATTTTTGAAGGAAAACCAGGAGGTCTTTGCCTGGTCGCATAAAGACATGGTTGGAATAGACCCTGCAGTCATTAGCCATATCCTTAATATAGATAAAATTTTTCCACCGGTACAACAAAAAAGGAGGCTGCTCGACAAAGATAGATCAAAGGCCTTGAAAGAAGAAGTCGAGAAGCTTAAGGAGAATGGATTCATCAGGGTAGCGTTTTATCCATCGTGGGTCTCTAATCCCGTGCTAGTTCCCAAGCTGAATGGCAAATGGTGAACATGCGTGGATTTCACAGACCTCAATAAAGCCTGTCCTAAGGATTGTTTCCCACTCCCTAGGATCGACCAACTAGTCGACGTCACTGTAGGGCATGAGATTCTCTCTTTCATGGATGCATACTCTGGGTATAATTAGATTAGTATGCATCCTCCTGATGAGGATCACACTAGCTTTCGGACCGACACAGGGCTTTACTGTTACAAAGTAATGCCTTTCGGTTTGAAAAATGCTGGTGCGACTTACCAGCGACTGGTCAACCACATGTTTAGGGGGTTGATCGGCACAAACATGGAGGTCTATGTCGACGACATGCTGGTTGAGTCGAAGAAGGCAGAAGGGCATATAGAGGATTTGCAAGAGTGCTTCAACATCTTGAACAAATATCAGATGAAGCTGAATCCCTTAAGTGCTCCTTCAGGGTAGGATCAGGGAAGTTCTTGGGATTCATAGTTAACTCGAGAGGAATTGAAGCCAATCCTGAGAAGATCAAAGCCCTGGTCGATATGAAATCGCCAGCAAAGATCAAGGATGTTCAAAGTTCGACCGGAAGAATTGCTACTCTGAGTAGATTTATTTCCAAATCAATGGACAATTGCGTCCTATTTTTTAATCTACTTAGAGGCAACAAGAAATTCGAATGGGCGGAGGAGTGCGAGCAGGCTTTCCAAGCATTGAAGACTCACATGGCGCAACCACCCATTCTATCGAAGCTGGTCGAGAAGGAAACTTTGTTTGTTTACTTGGCGATCACAGAGTACGCTGCTAGTGCTGTCTTAGTAAGAGAAGAAGAAGGCGTGTAGAAGGCTGTTTATTATGTAAGCAAAAGGCTAATTGGAGCGGAGCTGCGATATCCACATATTGAAAAGTTAGCCTATTGCTTAATTTTAGCCTCTAGGAAGCTGCGGCCTTATTTTCAAGCTCACCCAATCATAGTTCTGACCGATCAGCCTCTACGATAAGTTCTTCAAAAGCCAGAAGCCGCAGGAAAATTATTGAAATGGGCAGTTCGATATCTCTTACTTGCCACGAGCAGCAATAAAAGGGCAAGCCCTAGCTGACTTCATAGCCAAGTTCACTGGGCTTCCAGACAACGAGCAGTCAGAAACTCCTGAAGAACCTGAAGAGCCTGAGACTCAAAACCGAGCTCCCTCGTGGAAGTTATTTACAGATAGTTCATCTAACAAGTGCCACACAGGAGCAGGAGTGATTTTAATAACGCCTGAAGGGCATCGGTTTCACTGCACAATCAAGTTTGACTTTACTGCTTCTAACAACGAAGCCGAGGATGAAGCATTGCTCGCTGGGTTACGATTGGCCAGAGACATGAACATAAAGGCACTCGACATCTACAGTGACTCTCAGCCGGTGGTAAATCAAGTCATGGGAGAATACCAGGCTTGAGGTTTAAAGATGGTTGCTTACTTAAATAAAACAAAGGATCTATTAGCACAGTTTGACAAGTACACCCTTCAGCAAGTACCTTGCGACCAAAATTCAAACGCTAATGCTTTGGCCAAGTTAGAAAGTGCAAGGGATGCTGATACTCTGAACATAGTGCAAGTTGAACGGCTATCTGTGCCAAGCATCCAAGCAGAGGAGACCACTCTGGTGATCCAAGTGGCGGATACATGGATGGCACCATACATAGAGTATCTGACGCAAGGCGTGTTGCCGACGGACAAAAACAAAGCCAGGACCCTTCAGCGGCAGGCCGCTAGGTATATCCTGGTTGATGGAATCTTGTACCGAAGGGGATACTCAATGCCACTCCTCAGATGTATCTCGAAAGAAAAAGCTAAGGAATGTATGAAAGAGGTACATGAAGGCTTTTGTGGGGACCACGCTAGGGGGCAAAGCTTATCAAAAAAGATCCTGAGGCAAGGGTATTTCTGACCAACAATGAATGAAGACTCGATGGAATTTGTGCGGAGGTGCGACAAATGCCGGAGGGTCTCCAAAATCCCACGAGCAGCCCCTAATGAGCTGAAACAGATGCAAAGTCTGTGGCTGTTTGCAGTTTGGCGTATAGATTTAATCGGATCTTTGCCCACAAGAAAGGGCAGTATCAAGTATGCTGTGGTTGCTGTTGATTACTTCACTAAATGGCCCAAAGCCGAGCCACTCGCAACCATAACGACCAAGAAAGTACTGGATTTGTGGTCAAAAACATCGTATGTCGCTATGGATTGCCAAGGAAAATCATCTCAGACAACGGCATGCAGTTTGATAGTGATCTGTTCATAGATTTTTGCAAATGGCATGGGATTATCAAGAGCTTTTCTTCAGTTGCTCATCCCCAAGCAAATGGACAAGTCAAAGCAGTCAATAAAACGCTAAAGGATACTCTGAAGAAAATACTAGAAGAGGCTAAGGGGGCATGGCCGGAGCAATTGCCTGAAGTCCTTTAGTCGTACAGAACTTCCCACCGAACAGCAACAGGCCATACTCCATTTTCCTTGGCTTATGGGTATGAAGCTATGTTTCCTGTTGAGTTAGATCTGCCTTCACATCGAAGAATAACGTACGATCAAGGCTCTAACAGCCAACTATTGATGGAATCCTTGGACTTGATCGATGAGAAGCGTGAGCAAGCCCAACTCCGAGTAGCTGCTTACCAACAAAAAGTCGCCCGATATTTCAATTCTAAAGTGCGTGAAAGGAAATTCAATGTCGGAGATCTAGTACTGCGAAGAGTTTTCTTAAACACCCGCAACTAGGCTGCTGGAGTACTCGGACCTAACTGGGAAGGACCATACCAGATTGAAGAAGTCCTCCATCCAGGCACCTATAAACTTGCTCACTTGAATGGAGATCTCGTTCCTCCCTATTGGAATGGAGAACACCTGCGCAAGTACTATCAATGAACAATTCTTCTTAAAGAATTGGCTTGTATTAATTTTACTTTTTACAAGTTATGAAAAAGGGTTGGTCATTTTATCTGACTAATCGCTTATAAGTGTAAGATCTTATTGATCACTCGTACAGACACGTTTTGTCCTTTTAATATGAGAAATATAAGGGACTGTGCCCAGCCAGTCATTCTTGCCAATTATTATATTTATTACAAGTATTTGCTCATTATGTGTGTTGTTTTGCTATATTATCGTTTTAATTCCTTTGCTCCGAGCAGTAATGTTCGAACAGGTTTTGGTCAAGGCAAGTGACCAAGGACCTAAAGCTCCTCAATCACTTGGGAGTAATATAAGGCATCTAGTAAGCAAAGCATATCGAAAGGTATGTAAACACATGAGAAAAATAAGTGAAAGCATGCTAGGGTACTTAGAGTATTTTTCAAAAAATTTGTATTTTGTTAAATCAAACTAAAGTACTATGCTAAGTTCGGTCATGCGAACAGATGTTATAATAAAATAAAAATATTATAATATCTAAAGGAAACATTTTACACTAGGAGCAGTTACTACTCGGATGTAATTGTTCGATTAAAATTAAAGGTTGCCCATGTAGCAATAAAAAATTAATAATTAAACAAGTAATTGTCTTTACATCACGACCCGTAGGTCGTGTAGTAAAAAGATAGGAAGGAAAAAGACTACGAGGCTGGAGGGTCATGAGGAGCGTCCTGGTCGACAGCAGCGCTAGCTTCATTGTCTGCGCCATCTATCCCTGTTGTCAGGGAAATCTCTGGAGAAGCAGGAATTCTAGCTCTTTCTTCTTCCTCCAGACGAATGGCGCACTGAGGCATTAGAGTCCGTCTCAAGCGCTTAGGCAGGTAGCTGAAGTTCGCCTTCCAGTTGTGCTTCCAAAACTCGTAGAAGCAAAGGTGGGTGGCTTCCTTGTACTTCTCCAAGTTTTTGGCTTCAGTTTCCTCAAGCTCCTTCACGTGCCTTTCTAGCTCCTCCATCTCTTGCCTGCTCGTAATCAGATCGAGCTCGAGCTGTTTGGATTGTTGGAAATTGAACTTGGCACTCTCCTTGAATTTTTCTTTATCTTCATTGGATTTCTTCAGGGCGGCTCGGTTTTCCAACAACTCCTTGGTCAGCGTGGCTTTTTGCTCGAGCAGCTCATCATTCAGCTTGGTTAGCTCCACATTTTTCTCAAGTAGTTCACCATTCTACTTGGACAGCTCAATGTTCTTCTCGAGCAGGTCAACATTTTTTCCCTCGAGCGATTTCATGGTCTCAGCGAGCCGGGTGTCAAATTTTTTGGTCTGGGACACCATTGGGCCGTCACGGCACCAGCCAGAAGTCATGTTCAACAATCCCTGCAACCAGATGAAAAGAATAAGGTGATAGCAGAAAATTAGAAGTAAATCACTCAGCAACAGAAAGCAACTTACACTGACTATCTCATTCAGCCCCCGATTCAGTATTTGGTCGGTCTCCATGGATATGGTACCGTCAATGGCCTCTTGACTGCGTTTATGTTTGAAGAGCTTGTATATTCTCTCCTTGGCTGAACTGACCACGGAGCTGGACAGGAAGCCTTCAGGCTGAGTGCGGTGTGTCCGGCTGGTAGGTGCCTGAGGAGTGGGATGCTGATCGACCGGTGCTGGAGGAGTGGAATGCTAGCCATCCGGAGGCGTTGAGGCTGGCTACTCAAGTGGAGATGGAGGTGGCATGTTTTCCTTCGAAGGAACAGTGGCTGAAGGGTCCTCAGTTCGGGCCCTCTTTGAGGCATTTTTACTGCTCTCTCCTCGAGTCCTCTTGCTGTCTTTCTTCCTGCCTGAGGAAGCATCAACAGCCTTGTAATGTTCGAACACATCTTCAGATGACATATCTACACAAAAGGAAACAATACGAGCAGTGAGACAAGATATATAGATGGAACTAAAAAAGAAAGTAAAGAGATTATAAGTAAAATACCTGTGCTACAACTATTGGTCGCTACATTACTTACTGAACTATTTACTGCCTGGAAGAAATCTGAATTTAAGTTTGGAGTATACTTAAAGTTTCCGTCCCCATCAAATAAGTGATAGGGAATTGGTAAACTATCTAAGAATGAGAAAACAGTACCGTTCTCATCTGAAGACTCGTCGATGGGAACGAAAGGTTCAGTGGCTTTCTTTTTTCCCTTTCCTAGTGGGGTAGGGGGAGTGGCAGCTCGCGGGGTGCTGGAGGGTTCCCTGATTGTCAGTCCAGTCATCCTCCTCTCTTAAGGTTGTGACATGTCTGGGTGCTGCTCGGGAATCTCCTCGCCAGTGGCATTTCCCGCTGTTGACTCCCTCACATCCTGGTGAGATGCCAAAAGCCCGACCAGCCTAAGGTTAGCCTCTGTGACCAGATGCTTGATGCTCTTATCCACGTCAGTCATGCTGGCCAAGAGGGCTGATCAGACTTCCATGTCTGGTGTGGGAGCTGGTCGCAGCCATGGGCCTGAAAGGTGCTAAAAATCTAAGGGAAATGCAGGAAGAATTAAAGAAAAATAAATGACCAAGGGAGTAAAAATATTATCTCCTTGAGTGAAGGCCAGGTTGTTGGCAACCATGTCTGTAGACAGAAAGTACTCTAGGTGGTACTTCCCCACATTGGAATTAAAGGTTGTATCACTCAGGAAAGTACGGGACGTTTCCTGGTGACAGAAGTGGAGGGACCCCGTGTTTTCTTGGTTGGGGTTGGATTTTAGGTCGAACAAATAGTTGACCTCATGTGGTGTGGGGACATGCCATTTCTTATGGCTATAAAGGATATAGAGTGTAGAAAGCATTCTATATCCGTTAGGGGTTATTTGAAAAGGAGCAACCCTGAAATAGTTGGCCACTCCTTGGAAGAAAGGATGGAGAGATAGGATCGCTCCTGCCTCGATGTGATACCTCAACCAGGTGCTGAAGGCGCCTCCAGGAAAATTCGCCCATTGGTCTCTAGTGGGTTGGACTAGGGTCACCCCAGGAAGTCCGTATTTTTTAATGTAATTTGCAATCATCCTAACTGTTACTCGGCTAGGAGGGGCAACGTACCATTCAACATTTGGTTGAATGGCGTTTCGAAGTTGGGCTTGAATTTGGATGCTAGGATCGGGGATAATTCTTTCTCGACCACTGGTTGAGGGAATTTCAGCTTGAGGAGCAGGCTGATTTGAAGGACTAGAAGGTTTCTTTTTCTGGGCTTTAGATTTTACTCGACCCATATTTTGGAGGAAGGTCGATGGAGTGTTTGAGGTGACGCGAGAAAAGGGAATGTCAGGTATCAACATCGACGGTTGCTCCTCATCCTCAAGCAATTGGGCTAGCAAGTCATCGTCGATAGGTCTCTCACCTCCCCACGGATCTTGCATGAAAAGCTGCGAACAGAAAAATGGGAGATGAGAACTTAAAGTCTAAAAACTTGTGTTGAGAGTTGGAATAACATTGCTCGTGTATAGAAGTTAAGCTTTTATATGGCCAGCAACATTCTAGCATAAACAATAAGTTTTGTACGAGCAGTTTGAGAAACGGATTATAAAGTGGAAGTGAAAAAGTTTTTCAGGAAAAACTTTTCGACTCTGAAAGGGCGGAAAAAACCCAGTTTTTCAGCTAGCTTAAAAATCAAAATTTTACTTCGATTTTACGCCCTAAATCTATAATCTTAAAACTACTAGATTGACTCCTAATTCCTATAAAACATTATTTCACTACCCTATCAAGCATCGATCAATATGCCCATTTACCCCAAAACAGTCTCAGCCAAGAACATTCAGAAGCTCAGAGATAAAAACAGATATAAAATGGTTTTGCATGGCATCTCAAACGACAGAAAGATTCTGGAAACTTACTTGGATGAAAGTTAGAGTTTGAGCACGAATGTTTTGAGCGTCTGAGCGAAAATTCCTTAAATCAGCAATGAACGCTTTTGGCCCAAGAACTATATTTCGCCCGACAAAATGGTGCTTTTGGCCTGGGCACTCCGAGTTACGTGGCAGATTCAGGGGACAAAGCCAGTCAGAGTACTTGGCAGCGCAGGTCTAAAACAGTGGCATGCAATCTCGAGGTGGCCTTTTCTGCAGGAGAAAAGTGGGGACAACCCCCACACGTCATGGGGCAGCTTCAGGGTCACGGATGCTTTTCTTTGCCAAACCGGGAGGACCTGATCCGGGTTTGTTTACCTCTGTCCCCCTTCGTTTACCAAAGTCCCGGATCGTTACCAGGCTCCGGGATCGTTTCGCGTATACTTCGACCATAATCCCAGCTGACCATACGTCTCTTGGGCGACTGTCCTGGATCACCTTCCTGGACACCATCCGGGTTCGGAATCACACTTGGGCCGTAGCCCTTGGTTTCTCCCGTACCAAGCGGGCCCGGGCTAGGCCCACATTCGAACGCCCAGACCAAGGGCCTGGATCATCACCTCGGGCCCACGGCAGGAAATGGGGATAACATTTACCCCCCAAGCCTTTCAGTTTACGAAAGGCTCTTCGCACTCGACTGACCATTCGAACCGCTAGCTTCCTCGAAGGACATTAAAGAACGGGATGCACTTGTCCGTAGCTTTGGAAACGAAACGGCTTAATGCGGTTATCCGCCCGGTCAGGCTTTGCACGTCCTTATGCTTCTGGGGAGAGGGCATATCAATCAGTGCCTTGATCTTATCCGGATTGACCTCTATTCCCCGGAAGCTCACTATGAAGCCCAGGAACTTCCCGGAGGCCACGCCAAAAGTGCACTTTTTGGGATTCAGCTTCATGCCGTACTTCCGAATGACTGCGAAAGCTTCAGCCAGGTCGTCTGAATGCCTCCTGGATGTCTTGGACTTGACCAGCATGTCATCGATGTAGACTTCCATGTTTCACCCTAGTTGGGCCCGGAACATTCGATTAACAAGCCTTTGATAGGTTGCCTCTGCGTTTTTCAGTTCGAAGGGCATGACTATGTAGTAGTATACCCCTTTGTCGGTTTGGAAACTGGTGTACTCCTGATCTGTCACATGCATAGAGATCTGATTGTAGCCGGAGTAAGCGTCCATGAAGCTTAAGATCTCATACCCGGACGTAGCATCCACCATTTGGTCGATCCTGGGCAGTGGGAAACAATCCTTCGGACAAGCTTTGTTGAGATCCGTGAAGTCGATGCACGTTCTCCATGTCCCGTTTGGTTTCGGCACCAGAATGGGATTGGTCAGCCACACGGGGTATACAGCCTCGCGTATGAAGTTGATTGAAGACAGCTTCTCAACTTCCAGCTTAAGGGCCTCGACCCTCTCCGTCCCCAAAGGCCTGCGTTTCTGGCGGATCGGGGTCGCGTTTGGGGCAATACTCAACGTGTGGTAGATGATGTTGTGGTCGATCCCCGTCATGCCCGAGTGAGACCAGGCCAGGATATCCTGGTTCTCCTTAACTTGGGCGATGATGGCGGCCCGAACATCCGCCGACAGATTTTTCCCGACTTGGATGACTCGGGTCGGATCGGTGTCGCTGATGCACACCTCCTTTATCTCATCCATTGGCTCTAGGACGTGGTCGTCCCCTATCCTCGGGTCCAGGTCATCTTCTTCCCGGATCACCCTCTCAGCAGGTTGGGGAGGAATCGGGTCGATGAAGTCCTCAACGGGCTCATCCCGGACCATATATATTGGCCGGGCGGACCAAAATGTTTACCGAGATTTTCGGAAACTACACTAATGAATATTAGCTAAGACTAATGACATGGAATTTAGAAGATTAACATAGGATTTTTATGTGGTTGGGGCGTTAATGAGCCTTAGTCCACGAGTCAGTTGTATTAGAGCTTGGAAAGTCTTTTACAATGGAGTTTTTCTCCATGTTTTGACAGAGTAACTGTATACAAGTCGAAGAGAGATCCCTTTTTCCAGTGCTCTATCGCCTGTATTTATAGGCTCATAGGAACACTGGGTCTGGGCCGGGTATGACCCGAGCCCATCAAAGATGTGGATACTCTTGGCTTCTCTGGCGGAAGCCCAATACAAAAGATAAAAATACACAGGTCCAAGAATAATTAAGGCCCAATAGGGCGGCCCAAGAACTATATTTCGCCCGACAAAATGGTGCTATTGGCTTGGGCACTCCGAGTTACGAGGCAGATTTAGGGGACAAAGCCAATTAGAGTACTTGGCAGCGCAGGTCTGAAACAGCGGCGTGCAATCCCGAGGTGGCCTTTTCTACAGGAGAAAAGTGGGGACAACTCCCACGCGTCGTGGGGCGGCTTCAGGGTCACAGATGCTTTTCTTTGCCAAACCGGGAGGACTTGATCCAGGTTCGTTTACCTCTGTCCCCCTTCGTTTACCAAAGTCCCGGACCGTTACCAGGCTCCGGGATCGTTTCGCGTATACTTCGACCATAATCCCAGCTGACCATACGTCTCTTGGGCGACTGTCTTGGATCACCTTCCCGGACACCATCTGGGTCCGGAATCACACTTGGGCCATAGCCCTTGGTTTCTCCCGTACCAAGCGGGCCCGGGCTGGGCCCACATCCGAACGCCCAGACCAGGGGCCTGGATCATCGCCTCGGGCCCACGGCAGGAAATGGGGATAACAGATGTCCAAACAGCTTTTCTAATGGCTACCTTGATGAGACCATTTACATGTCTCAACCAGAAGGGTTCGAAGATCTTGGAATCTTAAATTTGATGACACAATTAAAACTTTTGGTTTTGAACAAAACGTTCCTTGTGTCTATAAACAAATCAAAGATGGTGTAGTAGTATTTCTCGTTCTTTACGTTGATGATATATTACTGATTGACAATGACGTAACATCATTATCAAAGGTAAAGAACTGGTTAGCTGAACAATTCCAAATGAAAGATTTGGGAGAGGCCAAGTATGTTCTTGGCATTAAAATTCTCAGAGATAGACAAAATAGAACTTTGGCACCGTCTCAAGCAACTTATATTGATAGGGTGCTAGAACGCTTAAATATGCAAAACTCCAAAAAGGGTGATATGCCAACCCATTATGGAATATTCCTTTCCAAGGAGTAGTGTCCCAAAACACCTTAAGAAGAGGAAGATGTGAGACAGTATCCCTATGCCTCAGCGGTAGGCAGTCTAATGTATGCCATGTAGTGTACAAGACCTGACATTTGTTATGCCGTAGGGATAGTCAGCCATTATCAATCAAATCCTGGATTGAGTCATTGGATTGCAGTGGAGAATATTCTCAAGTATCTTCGAAATACTAGAGATTATATGCTTGTATATTTAGGTGGAGACCTGAACCCCACTAGAATAGTTTCGGATTTCACAACAAATAAGGGAAACAAGGAAACAATTGAAACAAGGAAATTAACAAGCTCTAGAATAGAAAAAAAAAAAAAAACTAGATGAACACGAATTGATTTTTTATTTTTTTTTAAATTTTTTCAGAAACCCTAATATAAGAACACGAATTGAATAGAAAAACAAATGAAAAAGGATAGGCCAAACCGGATGATCCTAAGCTCTGATACCAACTGATACGAACCACACCAACGATTGTGGTGAAACCCGACACCAAATATGGCAGCCACCAAGAACACACGAAATGGGAATGAAGAATCACGACCCAATGCTTAGCCAAGCACGAACCTTGGTATGAGGAAGACGCCACAAACGGGGATGGGAATCCGTTTGATAAGTCAGGTTGAACGCCACAAGGAACCCCTTGATAAGTTCTAATAGTTTCTTCAAGACCTCAAGAAGAAAAAAACTCACAAATTTCATTTCATAATAATCTTCCTTTCCCAAATGTTTACAAGGCCTAATATAGCCGAAAAATTACATCAAACAAGCCCCTTTGTCTTCCTAATGAAAACCAAAAAATTAAAGACAAAAGGACTATTGGACTCACACAAGTCAAATGTTTGACTTTTCACAAAATAAACAAAGACTAAATAAAAAACGTGATTAAAAATAAAAAGACAAGATGACAAAATACAATAAGACTCATTACAAGAGGCTAAATATTGATCAAGCTCCTAAACTGAGTCTTTTGGCTCGCGCCCTCGTCACCGGACCAACTGGAACTATACTTGGATCTTTAGTCTTGGTGTCCTCATCACCAAGTAATTAGGAAAGGGTCTTTCGTGGTTACTTGAGAATAATGAAAAAAGATTTGATTTTCATTGCTTAACAAAAAATGGCCTTTAAGCCTTACAAGGGTGTTACTGATAATATTTCTTCAAATGGATGGCGTTCCAAGTTCATGGGACTGCTTCTCCATTGAGCCGAGCTAATTTGTAAGCTCCTTCCTCTATGACCTCGGTGATTTAATATGGCCCTTCCAAGTTCGGTCCCAATACTCCATCTTTGGGATCCTTACCGGCTAAGAAGACTCTTCTGAGGACCAGGTCACCAATGCTAAAGGCGCGTTTTTTGACCTTTGAGTTGAAATAACGAGTGATTTTTTACTGGTAATGCGCGAGCTAGAGCTGCGAATCTTCTCGTCTTTCATCAATCAGGTCGAGGGACGCGCAAAGTAGTTCGTGGTTGCGGTCCTGGTCATACGCCTGGACTCTATGCGAAGATACCTTAATCTCGACAAGGAGGACTGCCTCACTCCCAAAAGTCAGGGAAAAAGGAGTATGACCCGTAGGAGTCCGATGCGAGGTCCGGTATGCCCACAGTACTTGGGGGAGCTGTTCTGGCCATACTCCCTTGGCTTCGTCTAGCCTCTTCTTAAGGCTCGCCTTTAGAATTTTATTGACAGCCTCGACCTAGCCATTTGCTTGGGGATAGGCCACGGAGGAGAAGCTTTTCACAATGCCGTACCTTTCACAAAATTCGGTGAAGAGGTCGCTGTCGAAATGAGTCCCATTGTCGGATACGATTTTCTTTGGCAGCCCGAACTGGCAGATAATGCTTTTGACTACGAAGTTGAGGACTTTCTTGGAAGTTATTGTTGCCAAAGGTTCTGCCTCAGCCCACTTTGTGAAGTAGTCGATAGCCACCACAGCGTAGAGGACCCCGCCCTTTCCCGTAGGGAGGGCACCAACCAGGTCGATTCCCCAGACCACAAATGACCACGGGGACGAGATCATCTTCAGCTCGACTAGGGGAGCCCGGGAAATTGTGGCGAATCACTGGCACTTGTCACATTTCTTGACGTACGAGATCGAGTCCTTTGATAGTGTGGGCTAGTAATACCCTTGCCTTAAGACTTTTAGGGCCAAGCTTTGCCCCCCAGTGTGATCCCCGGAAAAACCCTCGTGCACTTCCTGGAAGATGGTCTTTGCTTCGCCTGGCAGAACACATCGCAGGAGGGGTAGGGAATGCCCACTCCGGTACAACACCCCATCTACTATCATATACCTTGGAGCCTGGTACAGTACCCGCCGTGCATCATTACGCCCCTCGGGTAACTTTCCTTCGGTGAGATACTCGAGGATGGGGGTCATCCAGGTCGGTCTGGCGTCGATCATCTCGACCTCCACCCTAACCTCATACTTGGTTTCTCCAAGAACTCTACCAGTACTAACCCCAAAGCCTCTATCTCCCCGGAGGTAGCGAGCTTGGCGAGGGCGTTTGCGTTAACGTTTTGCTCTCGAGGTATCTGCTCGATTGAGCCTCGTTCAAATGCGGACAACTCGAATTTCACCTTGGACAGGTAAGCAACCATCTTGGTCCCCCATGCCTAATATTCGCCGAGCACCTGGTTTACCACGAGCTGGGAATTGCTGAAGCATTGAAGGGAGCTGGCTTTCAGCTCCTGGGCTATCCTTAGCCCAGCCAGCAAAGCTTCGTATTCGGCCTCGTTGTTGGATGCCTTGAATCCGAATCTCAGTCCTGAGTGGAATCTATGCCCCTTTGGGGATATCAAAATGATTCCAACCCCGGAGCCGTTCTCATTAGATGAGCCATCCACGAAGATCTTCCATGACGCCTGGGTCAAGGTGACCTGGGGTGACTCTTCCACAGGATCTTCTCTGAATCCTGTGCATTCTGCCACGAAATCGGCCAGGGCCTGACTTTTTATTGCAGTTCGTGAGGTGTATAGAATCTCGAACTGACTGAGCTCGATAGCCCACTTCAACAGGCGTCCCGATGCTTCAGGTTTTTGCAAAACCTGCCTTAAAGGTTGATCGGTCATGACATGTATTAAGTGGGACTGGAAATACAGTCTGAGCTTTCGGGAGGCCGTGATAAGACAGAATGGCATCTTTTCCATCAACGGGTATCGGGACTCGGCTCCGAGAAGTCTCTTGCTGATGTAGTAGACTGGTTTTTGAACCCAGTCTTCTTCTCGGACCAATACGGCACTAGCCGCATCTTCTGTGACAGCTAGGTAAAGGAAATGAGGCTCTCCTACCTTTGGTTTGGACAATACGGGCGGCTCGACCAGATGTGCCTTCAGGTCGAGGAAAGCACTCTCGCACTCCTCTGTCAACTCGAACTTCTTATTCCCTCGGAGCAGGTTGTAGAATGGCAGGCACTTGTCGGTGGATTTTGAAATAAACCGATTAAGGGCTGCCACCCTTCCTGTCAGGCCTTGAACGTCCTTACGCGACCTAGGTGAGGGGAGCTTGAGCAATGACCTGATCTTATCGGGGTTTGCCTAGATTCCTCGGGTATTGACGATGAAACCCAGGAATTTTCCAGACGCGACCCCAAAAGTGCAATTTTGTGGGTTAAGCCTCATGTCGTACTCCCTTAGTATCTTGAAGCATTCCTCCAGGTCGGAAACATGGTTATCGGCAGTTTTTGACTTGACCAGCATGTCGTCCACGTATACTTCCATGTTCTTCCCGATCTGGTTGGCGAACATCCTATTCACCAATCTCTGGTATGTAGCACCGGCATTCTTCAGTCCGAACGGCATGACCTTGTAACAATAGACGTTAGTTGGGGTCATGAAGCTGGTGTGCTCCTGGTCCGCCGGATTCATGGCAATCTGATTATAGCCTGAGTACGCATCCATAAAGGACATGAGCTCGTGCCCCACCGTGGCGTCCACCAATTGGTCGATCCTTGGCAAGGGAAAACAATCTTTGGGGCAGGCTTTATTCAGATCGGAGAAGTCGATGCAGGTCCGCCATTTCCCGTTGGGCTTTGGGACCAGCACAGGATTGGCGACCCAAACCAGAAACTTGGCTTCATGGATAGAGCCGCATTTCTTGAGTCGGGCTACTTCTTCTTCTAGGGCTTCAACCCGAGTTGTTCCCAGGCGCCTCTGTTTATGGGACTTTGCAGGAACGCTCTTATCCAAATGAAGAGTGTGCTTGATGACATTTGGACTGATTCCCACCATGTCCTCGTGTGACCATGCGAACACATCCAGGTTCTCCTACAGGAATTTGATCAGCTCCGCCTTCCTCTTGCCACAGAGGTTCTTCTCGAGCTTAACCATCCGTAAGGGATTCTGTGGATCGATATTTACTTCCTCGAGCTCTTCAATAGCTTGGAGCTCGGACTTGACCTTGCCTATTCGGGGGTCAATATCCTCACTTAGGATGATACTTTCCCCTTCGGCGCTCTGAGGTTTTTCAATCTCAGGATTAGGCAAAGGTTCCTGAGATTCCTCTTCTCCACCTTGGACGGCCATTGTTAACTGCCTGGGTTTCAATTTTCCCTTCATGGAAATGCTGTAGCATTCCCTGGCAGCAAGCTGATCACCACGGACCGTGCATATCCCTGTGGAAGAAGGGAATTTTAGCGCGAGGTGGCAGACAGAGGTGATGGCTTCAAAAGCTATAAGTGTAGGTCGACCCAAAATGGCATTGTATGCGGCGGGACAGTCGATGACCACGAATTCAAGGAGTTTTGAGACTGTCCGAGGTCCCTCTCCTAAGGTGATCACCAGCTCGATCGTCCCTATAGCCGCTGATCCTTCTCCAGAGACACCATAAAGCATCGTGGAGGTCGCCTTCAGCTCGGCGACAGTCAAACCCATCTTCTCTAGCGTGGACCGGAATAGAAGGTTTACCGAGCTCCCATTATCGATCAGCACTCTCCTAACCCTCCGATTAGCGAGCTGCACTGCTACGACCAGAGGGTCATTATGAGGGAAATGAACGTGGCTGGCATCTTCTTCAGTAAAAATGATTGGTTGCCTTTCCAATCGCTGCTGCTTTGGCAGATGTTGCTCGGGGATGAACTCTACTCCGTTATGAGCCTTAAGTTCGTTGACGTACCTCTTTTGGGCACCTCTGCTCGTGCCAGCCAAATGAGGACCTCCAGAGATTATGGAGATCTCCACTCCTGTCACTGGAGGAGGGACGTCCTAATCTACCCTAGACCCGGGTTGAGTGACCGGGACTTCCGGAGTCGGACGGGCTGCGAGAACTCTGTTCCGCGCGTACTGAGCCAAGGGGCCGGCTCGGATGAGAGTCTCGATCTCATCCTTCAGGTGTCTACAATCATCGGTATTGTGGCCAATGTCATTTTGGAAATGGCAAAACTTGGAGGGGTCTCGCTTCCCCTTCTGGTGCTTTAACGGCTCCGGCTTCTTCCAGGGGAAGCGAGCAGAATTTTCTAGGATGATGTTCTCCCTAGAGTGGGTGAGCTCCGTATAAGTCGCGTAGACCGGCTTAAATTTTTCCACAGACTTATTCTTCTTTGGGCCGTGCTGGTTGCCCTCGCCGTTCCCCTTTCTCTTGCCTCCAAACTGGTTATTCAGCGTAACGTTCTGGGTCGCTGTCACGACCTCCGTTCCCACTCCAGCAGGCTGCTCAGGGACCTGGCTGGTTCCTGCAGCTGAGGCTTGGGCCTCCTCCAAGTTGATCCACCCCTGGACCCTATTTAGGAATTCGTTTACTGAGCTGACTCCCTTCCTTTGTATCTCATTCCAGAGTCCCCCTCCGACGAGGATTCCAGTTCTCAATGCCATGAGCTCTGGCCCGAGCAGCGACATTCGCGAACCTGCTCAGGTAAGCCTTCAAAGGCTCGTCGGGTTGTTGCCTCACGTTGGCCAGGGAGTCGGCCTTGACGCGGGCAGCCTGGGAGGCTCGGAATGCTCTCTTGAAGTCAGCAGAGAAAGTTTTCCAGGAGCTGATTGACTGTTTCTTACTTTGTTTGAACCACTGCCTGGCCGGCCCAGTCAGTGTGGAGGGAAATATTAAACACCTCAGCTCGGGGCCAATGTTGTCGGCCATCATCAGGGTATAAACATACCCAGATGATCTGACGGATCTCCGTCTCCGTTGAATTTGGATAGGTGCGGCATACGGAAACCGGGCGGGTATGCCGTTGCTGCTATCCTGGGGGCGAAGAGCTCAAGTTCGTCCCCTGAATCATATTCGTCCTTTTCTTTTTCTGACAGGAGCTTCCTCATTAACTCCTCTATCTGAGCCAGGCGCTTAAGGGTTTTTTCCTGATCTCCTTGGTTGTTCCGGGGCTGTTCAACAGCTCCGGATCCATTGTACACGTTTGGCGGGTTATTGTCCCTTCTATCTTGAGATAGGTTATATGGGACATTCCCACTGTCGCATATCTCGGATAGGTCTTCCCTTGGGTGAGTACGACTGCCGTTTCCCACTGGGTCTCCCCTTTGGGAATTAAGACGATCTCGGAGGTCACCCCTCGGGGTGGCTTGAGGACTTTGTGCTGAGCTTAGGCGTTGGCGCAGGTCTCCGCCAAAAAGGTCACTTCGGCGACTTCCGGTCCAGTAGCTCCCGTTAGAGAAGCTCGGAGCCCGCCTTTGGGGCTGAGGATCCGGGACTTCTCTGGGCGTCCTGCCACGATGGGAAGGTCCTGCGGAAGGTGGGTTTCTCCTGCTGCTCCCATAAGCTGGAATATCTCGGACATGGCGAGGAGGAGACGGATATCTTATTGGTGAAGGAGGATGCCTGACCGGGGATGCAATCCTGGTTCCGTCAAGGTAGATCAGGTTAGGTAGGGGCCTTTCGGCCCTGCCAACTTGTGGGTCTTGCGCCTGGTGATTTGAGCGGGGCGCAGGACGGCTGGCCGGGATGGGCTATCGCTGTGAGCCCTCCCCGGATCTTCTTCTAGAATTCCCTCGAGCCCTCCTGGGTGCGCTCGAGGCTGGTAGTGAGCTGGGAGTTGAAGTTCGGACCGAGCAGCTATACTGTTGCTCGGCCCTGGGTAGTTCTTCGAAGGTAGTCTCTCGGCGGTGCGATGAGGGAGTAGAGTTGGATGTCGGGGGTTTGACTGACCGGCTAGACCTGGACCGATTACCCCGGCGGGACTTATGAGTCTCGCCTTGCCTCTTTCCGACGTTAGCGTCGGTTGTAAGAGGGGGTAGTCGGGCCAACACCTCCTTAATCTGTTGATTAGCTTTTGCCAGCTGACTCCTCAACTGAGCATTCTCCATCTCTACTGCCGTGTAAAAATCCGGGTTTGGATTAGGTGGCCGGGGTGCCGAACTTCCAGTGTCATCTTGGCCTATTGGTTGCTTGCCCGGCCGCTGCTGAACTTCAAGGTTTTGCTCATCGGAGATGGCGGCATGATGGGCCTCCTGCCCATCATGTTGGTCCGCCTCGTTACCGTGTCTTGATCGAGTGATCACCATGGTTGGATACTTGCGATGGCACCAATCTAACAAGCTCTCAATGAAAGCACCAAACTGTTGACGCGATTCTTCGCCAACAGGTAATTAAGAAAATAAGAGAATGGGATTAGTGCTAAGTAATGAACCGAAATAGATGAATGATCTTAAAATGAACTAACGATACAAATACTTTTTTAGGTGGTTCAAAGGTTAAAATCCTTCTACTCCACCAGCCAATATTATTGCTATATTCCTGGTATTCTTTACAGGGTACTTCGTTACACAATAGAATCCAACCCTTTGCAACTCCCAGGGTCTCCATATTTATAGGAGAGGGCACCTGGGAGTTGGTAAGGGGGGTCATCCCGTGACCTTCTTACCCATCATGTCACTTCTGTGACATTCATGATTAATTCCTGATAAGTATATTTTTGTATAAAGTTTACCTTTCTACTTATCAGATTTTGTGTTCATAAGTAGTGTGTTTGGGGATAGTTAGAATCGTTTTGTTAATTTGTTTCATTTAATCTAAATCATTATTTTTAAGGATAATTGTATATTTTTGATGATTTTTGGTTGAATGATGATTTTGTAGGATTCTAACCATTGGAGTAAAGTGTTAAAGAGAAGAAAAATCGAGAAAAGAACAAAAGTACGAGAAATCTGAGAGCTTGCCACTACAGGGAAAAGTCCCTGCCGCTACGAGGCAAGTCAGAGAGGTCCTTGCCGCTACAGGGAAAAGTCCCTGCCGCTACAAGAGAAACAGAGAGTCTCGTGCCGCGGCAAGGAAAGTTGCATACCGCGGCACGCAAAGCCTATATCGCATATCTGAAGCCTTGTGCCGCGGCAAGGAAATATGGCTGCTGCGGCACGCGTTTGAATTCAAATTTAAATTCGATTTTTCTTAATTTTTGGACGGGAAATAAAAGGGGGATTAGGTCATATTCGTGAGGAAAGTGGGAGATACAGGATTTTAGAGAGAGAAACACAGAGAGAGCGTAGGAGAAGAAGGAAGATCGCATTCAACATTTTAACAGTTTTCTTCTTCTCTCAACTCTACTATACTTTGGTTTTATTTATGTTTTTCATCATGATGATTGGCTAGTTTCTTTTAGGTTAAGGGTTATTCAAAACCCAGACATGATTGTTTGATTTCAGATGTGAATATTATCTCTTGATTTCCCTAATATTAAATTGATTCTATTCTTCTATGCTTATCTTATGAATATTGTGATTCCTTGTTAGGGTGTACAACTAATTAGGGTTTACATTATTTCATTATCATCTTAGAATTTCTATTCACCTAATAGTTTAGGGTTCTAGGTATTTGTGATAAATTGCAATTGATGATGTGGTCAAAAGTGTTGTTGATTGTGATGAAGGATAGAACCTAGGTTAAATGAATTATATGCTTCATTGATTTATTGCCTAGATTAACTTATCTCCATTGTTCTTAATGCTTTTACTAAATTAAATGAATCGTATGCTTAATAGGTTTGTTGTTTGGTGAAAAGAGTTAATTATTGAGCGCTTAGCCGTAATTGATTGTAATAGGGAGATTGGGATAATTGACTGCTTAAGCGTTATCTGCGGGGTTAATGGTTTAATTGGGAATCGGAATAATATTCATTATCAAGATTCATGCATGATTGTCTGAGGTGGAGAATGATTCTTAACTGTTCTTTAAAATCGTTATAACTCTTCGTTTGCTTATCAATCGTTTTATTAATTTTGAATTTCAAAATCCCCTTTTTCTTTTTAATCTGGTTAAGCTTTTGTGAATAATAAATTGAATATAGTTCCCGTGGGTTCGACCTCTATTTGCCATTGTACTAAATTAATTGGTGATAGTGTAATTAAAATCTTTGTTAAATTTGGTACGCCATACGACACGCATCAAATTTTTGGCGCCGTTGCCGGGGAACTATTTAATTCTTTTTATTATTCATATTGGTTTATGCTTACTAACTTGATTTCTCTTGGCATCTCAGAGTTATATGTCTGGCGAAGACACTCAGAACAGGTTGGAGGCAATCAAACAGTATCTTGCTACTTCATCTTCTTCTCGGACTTCGCGGACTATTACTGATAATCCACTCTTTCAACGTCTTGCTCATCAAGTGGATCCTGTGAAAGTGCCCTTATTGTCTCACGACTCAGATTCAAACGATTCTAACTATCCCCAAACACACTACTTATGAACACAAAATCTGATAAGTAGAAAGGTAAACTTTATACAAAAATATACTTATCAATTCCTAAAACCTGACAAATGAAGTGTGGTCTAATCAATAGGTAAGGGGGATAATGGGCCGCACGGCCCAACCCAGTCGTGGGTGCCTGAACATGCACGTTTATGCTGCGTGTCCGAGAATTCAGGGATATATCAGACACGTGATGTCTGATATATGCACGTTTACATTGCGTGGTTGACTTTATAAAGGGTCATAGCTTCCAACTCCAGCTCGTGCCTGGAGCTGGAAGCCTTCTTGACCTGCGATCTTCATGTCTCTGACTTGGCTCTTAAGTAATCTTAATGAACTTTTGGCTACCTCGAGCTAAATAGGTAGGACCTGACAACGGCAGCTCCGGTTATCTATTATTCATGTAGCTGAGATATAATTATGTCATATCTCAGCTCGCTAATAGCCCGTGGAAAATTAGGGCGTACACTATGAATTCCTATTTATGTTATATGAGCTCTTTGATTCACTCGTTAGGGTCTGTCAGAATGATCAGGCTAGAAACTTTTGTTTTGGGAACTCATTAATGTAAATGGCTGGGGGCATAGTATTCAGATATGAAATCTATACCTTCTCATAAGAGATTGAATAATGGTTCTCTTAAGGGTTGACTTTTGGGACTGAAAGGTTATTGAGCTCAAATTCATAATTTAGTTATGAATTAACCTTCACTAGTAAAGTCAATGGTACTTAAGGAAACAAAATATAAATTAAAAGGGTAAAGCGGCAATATTATTCCCGATTAATTATGAACCATCATTAGATGATTAATTTGTATATAATGATTATATCAATGGACACTTTATTTTGTAAAGTACTCAGTAAATGAAATGTCTATAATTACAAGAGTGCAGTCTCATATTTATAGTGGAGTAATCATGAGATTAATAAATTAAAATTATTTAATTAATAATCTCAAATTTATTGGAGCTTGGAATTATAGGTTCATAGGTCCCCACAGCGGCTCTATCAACACTATTCAAGGCAAGAGTTGATATAAAGGGAAAAATGGTTGAAAGACATATTTAAGAAGAAATTTGTTATTCGGGCCAGATATGCAATTATGTGATTATAGTGATTAATTAATTAATTACAAATTAGTTGTAATTAACAAAATTAATTAATATTTAATTATTATGTAATTTTTGAAATTATATTAAATAATTAATTAATTATAATTTTTGAAATTATAATAAATTAAATATTTAATTTCGAAATTATTATTTATTTAAATAACTTTATTTGAGTGGGAGATAATAATCTAATAAGTTCAAATTGGATTTGAATTTAAAAGATTAATATTTATTCAAATAATTATTTATATTTGATAATTAGTTAAAAATATAATTAATTCAAATTTGAATTAATTATCGGGTTATTGGATTTTTATCTAGTAAGGTAGTTTGAATAAATAATTAAATAATTATGGAAAAATCAAATATCCCTAAAATATAGGGTGGTACACGACACACACAGTCCATGGACTGACACACACAGTGTGTACTACACAGTTTTCAGAGATGGATTTTTCAATTTTATTTATTTAATTAATTAATTAATGGAAAATTCAAAAGTTAGTTTTTTTTATATTTTCAGTAATGAGATAATTAATTAATCAAAAGATAAATTGTAAATTGGTTACATATATTTTTTTTGAAATTTAAATATTTTCTATTTAAGTTAGACTTATCAGAAAATAAGAAGACACTCTGTTATTCGCTCAAAAAGAAAAAAAACGATACTTTTCTATCTCTCCCTGAAAAAGATAAAGAACCAATCTCAGGCCTATTCTCTTGATCTCATGTGTTGAGTACATAAAGTAGAATAAGAAATTAACCATCCTTTATTCTTTAAGTGCCCACACATTTCTTAAGGTGTAGAGAACGTTGTGGAAGATCTTGGTGTGAGTACCTGGAAGCAGCTTGCATAGGAAGTTTGTTCAAATTACATAAAGATAGCAATGACACTTGATAGGCATCAAGAGGTATGTTTTCTATTCTTTTCTTGCTTATGATTAATGTATGTATATTAATGGATTAATATATTTAAAGTTAGTTTAAATATGTTACAACATTTTTGTTGTACACTGGGCCAACCCATCACCATTCCGCTGCGTATTAGGAAACTCGTTCCTAACATATACAAACTTGGTGGATACCCGGGAAAATATCTACCTTGCAACGGGCAATGTAGTCCATTATCGGAAACCAAGCCCCATGTTTAAAGGGGGAAAGAATTCGAGGGACACCAGCAAAATGTGTGCCTATCACAAGGACGTGGGCCACACGACCGAAGAGTGTTGTTAGTTGAAAGATGAGATCGAGAATTTGATCAAACTGGGAAATCTCCACCAATGGGTCAGGGTGCCAACAGGAGTTCCGGGACTACCAGCGACTCCTTGACAATCTTTGGCCAAGGGCGCGTAGGTACCTTATCGAACTCCTCAGGGAGGGTATGCTCTAGGATTAGGAGCACAGGCCCCTCAGGGGGCCCCAATAGTGCAATCGACTGGAGGCCCTATGGCTCACGGGCCCGGGATGCCATATCTCCTCAGAACTGCGCCTCCTCGAGTAGATGGCCACGTAGCCACCATATTGGGAGGCCCGCACCTGGGAGGACCATCCCGAAATGATCAGAAGTGTAGAGTCCAAGAACTTTATGATGAGGACACCAAGACTAAAGATCCAAGTATAGTTCCAGTTGGTCCGGTGACGAGGGCGCGAGCCAAAAGACTCAGTTTAGGAGCTTGATCAATATTTAGCCTCTTGTAATGAGTCTTATTGTATTTTCTCATCTTGTCTTTTTATTTTTAATCACGTTTTTTATTTAGTCTTTGTTTATTTTGTGAAAAGTCAAACATTTGACTTGTGTGAGTCCAATAGTCCTTTTGTCTATAATTTTCGGTTTTCATTAGGAAGACAAAAGGTTGTCTTTAAATTTCGGTTTTCATTAGGAAGACAAAGGGTTGTCTTTAATTTTCGGTTTTCATTAGGAAGACAAAGGGTTGTCTTTAATTTTTGATTTTCTTTAGGAAGACAAAGGGGCTTGTCTTGATGTAATTTTTGCCTATATTAGGCCTTTGTAAACGTTTGGAAAAGGCAGATTTTGATGAAATGAAAATTGAGAGGTTTTCTTCTTGAGTTCTTGAAGAGACTATTCGAACTTATCAAGGGTATTCCTTGTGGCGTTCAATCCGACTTATCAAACGGATTCCCATCCCCGTTTGTGGCGTCTTCCTCATACCAAGGTTCGTGCTTGGCTAAGCATTGGGTCGCGGTTCTTCATTCCCATTTCGTGTGTTCTTGGTGGCTGCCATAATTGGTGTCGGGTTTCACCACAATCGTTGGTGTGGTTCGTATCAGTTGGTATCAGAGACTTAGGATCATCCGGTTTGGCCTATCCTTTTTCATTTGTGTTTTCTATTCAATTCGTTTTTCAATATTAGGGTTTCTGAAATAAAAAAAAAAAAATCAATTCGTGTTCCTATATTCAATTCGTGTTCATCTAGTCGTGTTTTTCTATTCTAGAGCTTGTTAATTTCCTTGTTTCAATTGTTTCCTTGTTTCCCTTATTTGTTGTGAAATCCGAAACTATTCTAGAGCTTGTTGAAATCGTGAATTAGGGTGAATTACGGCTTTGAGTTTTTCTCTTGTTCTAATTGTGGAATCTAAATTTTCATTGAGTTTCTCTTGCTGTTTTGTTTTAAAATCCGAATTTTGCCTTGGGTTTCTCTTGTTCTTATTGTGAAATCTGAATTGGGATTGAGTTTCTCTTGTTCTTATTGTGCAATCTGAATTGGCATTGAGTTTTTCTCTTGTTCTTATTGTACAATCTGAATTTGGCCTTGAGTCTCTATTGTTCTTATTGTGAAATCTGATTTGACATCGAGTTTCTCTTGTTTTATTGTGAAATCTGATTTGGCATCGAGTTTCTCTTGTGTTTATTGTGAAATCTGAATTGACAGTGAGTTTCTCTTGTTTTTCATTGTGAAAATCCGAATTTGCATTGAGATTCTCTTGCTCTTTTGTGAAATCCGAGTTGTTTTTTTTTCGAATCCAAGTCTGATTTTTTTTTTCTTGTGTCTTGTACCTGCGTTTGAGGATCAAGAGGAAAGAAAAGACAGAAAAGAAAGAAGAAGAAAAAATCAAGAGGAACCGATCTAAAAAAAAAAAAAGAGTCTGGAAACCTGTCTTAAATTTTTTTGTTCTATTCTTGTTCCTTATGGTCTAGAGGCCTTTTGGCCAAAACCCCACACAAGTGATCCAAAAGTCATAATTTTTCGTCATTTTTCATCAGTTTTTCTATGTTCGTTTGGTTTGTTCTGGTTTGATTTGCTACTTGTATCCTCCATGATATTGTGTGATTAGTTTTGAAAGAACTTAAAGAAGAATACGAGTGGAAAAAGGCAGAGGTGTGAGCCTATTTGAGGGTAAAAGCCATTGAAATTGAGTGAAACACGAGGGGATTTGAGTGAAAATATTGTTCGAGCGAAACATGTGAGGGAGTGTGGTGAGGTCTTTTCTCCATATTATTCTAACCTTATTTTGCAGATTTCCATCATGGCACAAAATCCAGAGAAAAATTCAAGCAATGATATTCCGCCACCAGAGGTTCCGAATCTACAAATGCAAGCACTAATTGGGGAGATGCGAAGGATGATGTGGGCGGAGTGTGAGCAAATACATGAGAGGTTGGATAGGGTAGAAGAGGGAACGCAATGGAGGGCATGGAGGAACAGGGTGCAACAACGGGATGTTGAGGGTGAAGGAGAGTTTGATGGGGGCTATATAGAGGAAGAATATGATAGGATGTCAGAGGGTAACCATAGGAGGTATGGTCGAGATAGAGAAGCTAGGAACCAGGTAGATAATTATTTAGGAAATATCAAGATGAGAATTTCAGCATTTCAGGGGAAGAGTGATCCTGAAGCATACCTTGAGTGGGAGAAGAAGATGGAGTTGGTTTTCGATTGTCACAACTACTCTGACATGAAGAAGGTAAAACTAGCTGCCATTGAATTTACTGATTATGCTGTTGTTTGGTGGGATCAGTTGTGCATCAACAGGAGGCGAAATGGAGATCATGCCATTGACACTTGGGAGGCTATGAAGAGGGTGATGAGGCGACGGTTTGTACCAGCTCATTACTATAGGAATCTATACCTTAAGTTGCAGTGTCTTCGTCAAGGTTCCAAGAGTGTTGATGAGTATTACAAAGAGATGGAGATGGCTATGATTAGAGCCAATGTGGAAGAAGATCGGGAGGCGACAATGGCAAGGTTTTTGAATGGATTGAATCGAGAGATTGCTAATCCAATTGAGCTACACCATTATGTGGAATTGGAAGATTTGGTGCATATGGCAATCAAAGTTGAGAGGCAGCTCAAGAGGGGTAGTACAAGTTCAAATCCGAGACAAATCCCACAAAATTCAAGTGCAACACCTTGGCGGTCGAACTATCCAAAGAAGGAAGAAAACCCTTTCACGCCCAAGCCTAAAACCGAGCTAAAACCGAGCCAAAACCAGCCACCACAACCACAGCCCCTACTTCGTCCCATTCTAGTGAGATAAAATGTTTCAAATGTCAGGGGCGAGGACACATAGCTAGCCAATGTCCAAACAAGCGAGTTATGGTAATTCGGGATAATGGGGAGATAGATTCTGAAGAGGAAGATGATCTTGATGACATGCCACCATTGGAGGACGCTTCTATGGGTGGTGAGGAGTTTGGGGCAGAATCTGGTGAGATGCTTGCACTAGTCACACGACGAGCCTTGAATTTGCAAGCAAAAGAAGAGGAAGAAGAGGTGCAATGGGAGAACATCTTTCACACTCGTTGTCATGTGAAAGACAAGGTATGCAGTGTTATTATTGATGGTGGTAGTTGCACTAACGTTGCTAGTTCTTCCATGGTTGAAAAGCTGGGGCTCCCAATGCTTAAACATCCTCGTCCATACAAGTTGCAGTGGTTGAATGATAGTGGTGAAGTGAGGGTTACAAAACAAGTTCTGGTATCATTTCGAATTGGCAAATATGAGGATGAGGAATTGTGCGATGTGGTTCCAATGCAAGCTGGACACCTCCTTCTAGGAAGGCCTTGGCTATTTGATCGCCGAGTCCAGCAGGATGGCTTCACCAACAAGTACTCATTCACGTTCCGTCAACGAACAATCACTCTAGCCCCATTGACGCCAAAGCAAGTATATGAAGGCCAAGTGAGGTTGCAAAAATTGAGTGATAAAATAAAATTGAGTGAGCAAAAGAAGGAGAGTGAACAGATGAATGAGAGTGAGAAAAAAGAGAGACAAAGAGAGAAAAGGGTCGAATCAAGTGAGGGAGAAAAGAAAGAGCAGAGTTCGATCAATGAGGGAAAATTAGAGAGAAAACAAAACAATTTTTATGCAAAAAAAAGTGAGGTTAAGCGACATTGCGTACAAAACAGCCAAAGAATTTACTCATGTACACGGAGGCTCTTTTAAACACTAACCAACTTGATGCTAACAAGGGTCGTCACAAGTAGGTTTTTGATCCCGGTGATTGGGTATGGTTACACATGAGGAAAGAGCGATTCACAGCATAAAGACGTTCCAAATTGCTACCTCGAGGAGATGGTCCGTTTCAAGTGCTAGAAAGGATCAATGACAATGCCTACAGACTCGATTTACCAGGTGAGTATACTGTTAGTGCTACTTTTAATGTTTCTGATTTGAGTCCTTTTGATGCAGGTGATGATTTGAGGACAAATCCTTCTCAAGAGGGAGGGAATGATGAGGACACCAAGACTAAAGATCCAAGTATAGTTCCAGTTGGTCCGGTGACGAGGGCGCGTGCCAAAAGACTCAGTTTAGGAGCTTGATCAATATTTAGCCTCTTGTAATGAGTCTTATTGTATTTTGTCATCTTGTCTTTTTATTTTTAATCACGTTTTTTATTTAGTCTTTGTTTATTTTGTGAAAAGTCAAACATTTGACTTATGTGAGTCCAATATTCCTTTTGTCTTTAATTTTCGGTTTTCAGATCAAAAACCTACTTGTGACGACCCTTGTTAGCATCAAGTTGGTTAGTGTTTAAAAGAGCCTCCGTGTACACGAGTAAATTCTTTGGCTGTTTTGTACGCAATGCTCGCTTAACCTCACTTTTTTTTGCATAAAAATTATTTTGTCTTCTCTCTAATTTTCCCTCATTGATCGAACTCTGCTCTTTCTTTTCTCCCTCACTTGATTCGACCAATATTCCTTTTGTCTTTAATTTTCGGTTTTCATTAGGAAGACAAAGGGTTGTCTTTAATTTTCGGTTTTCATTAGGAAGACAAAGGGTTGTCTTTAAATTTCGGTTTTCATTAGGAAGACAAAGGGTTGTCTTTAATTTTCGGTTTTCATTAGGAAGACAAAGGGTTGTCTTTAATTTTCGGTTTTCTTTAGGAAGACAAAGGGGCTTGTCTTGATGTAATTTTTGCCTATATTAGGCCTTTGTAAACGTTTGGAAAAGGCAGATTTTGATGAAATGAAAATTGAGAGGTTTTCTTCTTGAGTTCTTGAAGAGACTATTCGAACTTATCAAGGGTATTCCTTGTGGCGTTCAATCCGACTTATCAAACGGATTCCCATCCCCGTTTGTGGCGTCTTCCTCATACCAAGGTTCGTGCTTGGCTAAGCATTGGGTCGCGGTTCTTCATTCCCATTTCGTGTGTTCTTGGTGGCTGCCATATTTGGTGTCGGGTTTCACCACAATCGTTGGTGTGGTTCGTATCACTTTACTTAGCTAGTTAGATAGTAGTAGTAATAGTAATAGCTAGTAGTAGTTGTAGTATGTTTATTATTGTGGATTTTGGTTCAAGCCGGGACTTAGTTGGACACTCGTAGCAACACTTGTAGATTTTATAAGTTTAACCTATAGTTTAAGAATATTAATTATAACCTAAGGTTTGATTGACTTGTTGACGGTAAGAACTCGTCAACGATTGATGGTTAGAAAACTTTAATCTCTATACTTTAGAGAGCTTTGAATCAGATGGAAAGAACTCGAATCAACAGAAGAAAACCAAAGCAACAATGAAAATTAGAATCATATATTTCTTAAGTCTCCTTCATACACCCAGTTTTCCAACCCCTTAACCTGAGGGGTTGGGGCCTATTTATAGGGAGGCTCTATTGGCCCTGGATACAAACAAGTCCCAGACGACAGGGACGTACACAAATACTCTGATAGTGTAGTGGATCAGGGCGTAGTGGTGTCTACCCTGATGATGCCAGAGTCGTGGCCTAGGACATAGTATTGTCGGCTCTGGCGTATGGTCGGGGGTGTCCAAGTGGTACCACTACTCTTCGTATAGGTCCGTACCGCCACTACTCCTCAGACGCAGATCACAGGGCCGTGCCTCTATTCTCTCCACAACCGTACGCCCAGTGTCAGTACACGTGTCCTGTACCCGATCATCCTCATCAATCCCCATTTGATACCCAATGCTAACTTGGCATTCCCATTAAGTGTCTCTAAGTACTCCTCATGCCAATGCCAAGGAGGCTTCAACCTATAGGTGCCATGTGAAGCCAAGGCGCTAGGAGTCGAGGCTGGCCTACGCAGGTCACATGAAAGCGAGGCTGAAGACATGGGCGACGCAACGTGGCAGCACCCTCGCATAGCGAGGCTGCCCCTCCTCCCCCCGGGTGTAGGCGTGGCGAGGCTCGGGGCACGGTTGCCACAACAAGGCCTCACCCTCGCATAGCGAGGGTCCCTTGCATAGCGAGGCTGCCCTTCTTCTCCCGAGTGCAGGCGTGGCGAGGCTCGGGGCACGGGCGCCACAACAAGGTCTCACCCTCGCATAGCGAGGGTGTCTTGCGTAGCGAGGCTGACCTTCTTCTCCTGAATGCAGGTGAGGCTCGATGCTTGATGGAACGGGGCGCACACAGATGGCCAACCGGGGACCCTCGCATAGCGAGGGGGACGTTCGGATTGGCAAGCGGCCGAGGGCCCTCGCATAGCGAGGGTGGCCCTCTTAGCCCAATTCCTTCACCATCATGTGATGTCCTTATCCCCTTGTGCGGACAATGGGTAGCTTTTAGGATGTCTCGTAGTATAGAGCTTCACTTATGAATAGAATTCATAAGGGAGAAATTTCCACATTTACACTTCCCCCCGAGTCTATAAGTACACTTTTAAGTGTGTTTGTAGACTCTCTCTATTTCTCTTGCCTGACATGTACGGCCAACCTTGGGGGACTTAGCCTTGGAAAGTTTCACAACGTCGCTCGAAGAAATACGAAGTGAGGCTTGGAGTTGTATTTCTTTATAGTGTCCAAAGAAACACAACAGCCACCTAACACTTGGGGGATCCATGAAAATTCCTAAGATTGCATAAGGACCAATCATCCTCAATCGCGGATCCCAAGGTTACCCATACTCTTGATCTCCTCCATTCATAGGGAGATAGATCCAATGGCTAGGGAGCATTGACCTTCCCTATAAATACCCCCAAGGCTTGAAGCCACTTCTTCTCTTTTTCTCCTTTTTTTTTTTATCAAACTTAAGGGGCTCTGGTAAGTCCCTCTTATTACTGCTGTTCGTGGATTACATATTTTTCTCTGATTTGATGGCGATAATCTTTCTGGTGCACCTTGATTATACTTGTAAGGACACGTTAACCCGTTGGGCTGTTGGGGTCCTTTTATATTCTTTGCGCGTGCTTATTACTTTTTGCGAGAAGCGTCCTTCTCGTCCTTATACATAGTACTATTTTTTTCCAAGGGTCCCTTGTAAGACCCTTTTTGGCTAGCCGGCTTAATGGCCGATCTAGACTTATCAGGTGATTCCCTCCTTACAGCCTCACCTTTTGGGGTGTCGGCCTTTCGTTAGAGGTCATCCTTTTAAACTGTTCCCTTGATATTCATAAGGGTAGTTAATCCTTTTGAATATAAGAGATTTTTTTTTTGTTTACCCTTGTCGTCCTACCCCCCAAGTACCTGGTAAGATTTATCTTGGCGGGGACTTTAGTTGATACTCGCATAAAGAAGTAAGTAACATACGAAGTGGAAAACAATTTCATTCATAGTAGTTAGATTACAACGATATATAAATAGATAAAAGGCTTACGTCTACTTGTGAGGTTATCTAGGTGACCTCTTTGATTCTCGTCTACTAAGATAGCCTAACCTGCAACAAACTAAACACAGCTACTGCCTGCGCTGGGAGTGGAAGTCTTACTGGTAGTACTTCCTAAGGTGTTCCGCGTTCCACGCTCGAGGTATGACGGTGTCGTCCATGCACGCCAGCTTATAGGTGTTCGAGGGTATGCACTGAGCAACCTGGTAGGGCCCCTCCCAGTTCGCCCCCAGCACTCCTGCTCCTGGGTCTCGCGTGTTAGGGAGTACCTTCCTCAGCACCAAGTCACCAACTCTGAAAGTTCTCTCTCGCACCCTCGAATTGTAGTACCTTGCGGCGCGCTGTTGGTATACTGCCACCCTCATTTGTGCTTTTTCTCTCTTCTCTTCAAGCATGTCCAAGCTTTCGGCCAGAGCTATGCAGTTGGCCTCGTCTCCATATGCCTGTACCCTGTGGGACTTAACCCGCATCTCAACCGGGAGTACGGCCTCGCATCCGTAGGCCAAGGAGAATGGGGACTCCCCAGTAGTCGTGCGTGGGGTGGTTCTGTAAGTCCACAACACATTTGGTAGCTCATCTACCCAGGCTCCCTTCATCTTTTCTAGCTTTGTCTTCAAGTTCTTCTTAAGGACCCTGTTTATGGCCTCCACCTGTCCATTGGCCTGTGGGTGCACGACCGCGGAGAAACTCCTCCTTATGCCCCTTTCCCTACAATATTCCTCGAAAGCTCCTCCCTCGAACTGGGTACCATTGTCAGAAATAATTTTGTAGGGTACTCCATATCTACAAACAATGAATTTGTTGATGAAAGAGGTGATGTGTTTGGCGGTTATCTTCACGAGGGGTTCTGCTTCTACCCACTTAGTGAAGTAGTCCACTGCCACCACCACGTATTTCGCTCCACCCCTGCCTGTAGGAAGAGCGCCAATCAAGTCTATCCCCCAGATAGCGAAGGGCCAGGGGCTGGTCATGCTGGTCAGTTCACTTAGGGGTTTCCGAGGGTAGTTGGCGTGCCTTTGGAATTTGTCGCATCTCGTGGAAAAGTCATGCGCATCTCTCTCCATGGAGGGCCAGTAGTATCCTTGTCTCATGGCCTTCCTAGCTGTGGAGGGTCCGCTCTCGTGGTTGCCACACTCTCCCTCGTGTATCTCCTGTAACACTTTCAACGCCTCCTCCTCTTCTACACACCACAGGAGTGGCATTGAGAATCCTCTTTTGTAAAGGACCCCATCTACCAGGGTGTATCTAGTGGCCCTAGACAACAACCTCCGGGACTCGTTTTTGTCTGCAGGCAAGGTTCCTTCTTCTAGGTACCTTTTGATCGGCTCCGTCCACGACTCCCTTGGGACACTAATCATATGCACGTCCATGCCTTCGATGCTGGGTTTGGGTAAGTACTCCACGGGTATCGACTCCAAGATATCACCATCCTTGGTAGACGCCAGCTTCACGAGTGCATCTGCATGGGTATTATTTTCTCTGGGGATTTGCTCTATGTTATATGCCACCAACCGTCCCAGATAGCCCTTCACCCTCTCCAAGTAGGCTGCCATCTTGGGTCCCCTCGCCTGGTATTCCCCCTTTACTTGGTACACTACCAATTGAGAGTCACTGAAGATACGAAGGTGCGTCACTCTCAGCTCCTGGGCTAAACGCAGGCCAGCTAGGAGTGCCTCGTACTCTGCCTCGTTATTGGAGGCCTCAAACCCGAACCGGATCGCGCAATACATTCTGTGTCCCTCGGGCCCGGTCATCATGATGCCCGCTCCGGATCCTCCTTCATTAGACGCCCCATCAACATGCAAACTCCATTCCTCTAACCCCCCTCGCTCTTCCTCTATAATAGGCTGTTCCCCTTCTTCATTCCTTCCTCCGTTCGACTGATGGGTGAGCTCTACTATAAAGTCCACCAACACCTGTCCATTGATGGAAGCTCTTGGAGTATACACAATGTCAAATTGACTCAACTCGATCGACCATTTCATCAGTCTCCTTGAGGTCTCCGATTTATGTAAGACCTGCCTCAAAGGACTATCCGTCAGGACTTCAATTGTGTGTGCATGGAAGTAAGGCCTCAACTTCCTCGAAGCCACAACTAACGCATAGGCCAATTTTTTGATCTCCGGATATCGATTCTCCGCGTCCACCAAACGCTTGCTGATATAATACACGAGTTGTTGCTGCTTCTTCTCTCCTTTAACCAAGGCTGCGCTGATGGCATGCTCAGACACTGCCAAGTATAGGTATAGCTTCTCGCCTTTCTCAGGTTTTGCCAACAGGGGTGGCTTCCCCAAGTGCTCCTTCAGCTTGACAAATGCTTCCTCGCATTTTTCATCCCAAGCGAACCTTTTGCTCCCTTTGAGGATGTCAAAGAAGGGGATGCACTTATCGGTGGACCTTGAGATAAATCTATTAAGGGCCGCCACCCTTCCCGTTAGGCACTGCACTTCCTTCTTGTTCTTTGGCGGGCTCATCTCTATTAGTGCCTTTATCTTATCAAGATTGGCCTCGATGCCTCTGGAATTGACCATGAAGCCCAAGAATTTTCCTGAGGATACACCGAAGGTGCACTTGACGGGATTCAACTTCATCAGGTATTTCCTAAGTGTGTCGAACATCTCACCAAGGTCCTTGTTGAGCTCTGTTGCTTCCTTGGTCTTCACTAACATATCATCCACATACACCTCCATATTCCTCCCTATCTGGTTAGCGAACATTTTATTCACCAACCTCTGATAAGTGGCACCCGCGTTCTTCAGCCCGAAGGGCATCACCTTGTAACAGTAGAGCCCTTTGTCTGTAATGAATGACGTGTGCTCTTCATCTGCTGGGTTCATTGGGATCTGGTTGTATCCTGAGTAGGCGTCCATGAAACTCAGTAATTCATGTCCTACCGTCGCATCTACTAGCTGATCTATCCTTGGAAGTGGGAAGCTGTCCTTAGGACAAGCTTTATTCAGGTTCGTGAAATCGACGCAGGTTCTCCATTTCCCATTTGGCTTCGGCACGAGTACTGGGTTCGACACCCACACAGGGTAGAAAGACTCACGGATGAACCCGTTGGCCTTCAGCTTGTCAACCTCCTCTTTTAATGCTGTGTATCTTTCTTGGTCTAGCACCCGCTTCTTCTGCCTGACGGGCCTCGCCTCTGAGGAGATATTCAGATTGTGGCACATCACACCGGGGTCTATACCCACCATATCCTCATGACTCCACACGAATACGTCTAGATTATCCTTCAAAAAATTTATCAACTCCTCCTTCACGTCACTTTGCAGGCTTCTCCCTATCTTCAATTTTCTTAACGATTCCTCCGTCACCGTAACTTCCTCTACTTCCTCCACTGGTTCTGCTCTTGACTCATCCCCGACCCGAGGGTCCAGCTCCTGTAGACCCCCCGCGGGCACACGTAGCTCCTCATGTACCACCATAGCCATTGGTTCCCGCAGTTTCCCAGGCGCACGGAGTGAGGTGTTGTAGCACTCCCTTGCCTCTTTCTGTTCTCCCTTCATACTAGCGACCCCTCCTGGAGTTGGGAACTTGACAACCAAGTGATATATTGAAGTTATGGCTTTCAATTATCTTAGGGATGGTCTCCCCAATACCGCATTGAAAGCTGATGTACAATCTACTACGACAAAGTTAGCCATGACTGTAGTTTGCCGGGGTTGCTCCCCCATGGTGAGTGTCAATTCGATCATTCCTAGGGGTTGCACTGAGTCCCCCATGAATCCGTATAGCGATGATTGGCAGGGCTTCAGATGACAAATGCCCAGTCCCATCTTTTCCAAGGCAGGGCGATATAGGATGTCCACTGAGCTCCCATTGTCCACTAGGACTCGATGGACGCGCATATTTGCCAACTGAACTGTCAACACCAGCGGATCATTGTGGGGGAAGTGTACCCCCCCCCCCCCCCCCCCCCCGCGCGTCCTCCTCAGTGAAAGTGATTGAGTCATTTTCTCCCTTGAAGCTTTTCGGGGGTCGTTGTTCCAAACTCATGACACAGGGTGGTGGACTTCGCCTGGCTTCTCTAGCATACCTATCTCGTCCTTTTCGGGAGTCTCCCCCAAACCCCAGACCTCCGAAAATAGTTCTCACTTCTCCCTGGATCTCTGGAGCTTTTCTTTGCATCTTAGATATCACTGGTTCGTCCTCCGACTTTGGCCTTTCTCTCCTGACATATCAGCCTAGGTGCCCCCTGCGGATGAGCTCCTCAATTTCTTCTTTCAAATGAATACACTCTGCTGTGATGTGACCAATATCCTTGTGGTATTGACAGTATCTATTGGGATTCCTCTGGGACTGATCCTTCCTCATTGGTGGGGGCTTCTTGAAGGGAACCCGCTTCTCGTTGGTGAGGTAGATATGCTCCCTTGTATCTGTCAGGCCCGTATAGAAAGTATAAGCCGTTTGCCTATGGTCGCTTCCCCGCTTGGGCTTTCTATGTTGATCATCCCTCGACCCTTCGTACACCCTCTTCTTCTTTGTACCATTCGACCCTTCATTAGTTGGGGGCTTTGCAGGGGACTCACACTTTCCCGCCTTTAAGTTCGCGTGGCCATCCTCTACACGAATATACTTCTGCGCTCTCTCGTAGAAGTCATCTAGGTCTATGACTTCCCTTTTGAGCATATTATCCCACAATTTGCTTCCCGGAAGCACCCTGGCAGTGATGGCCATTTTTAACTCTCTGCGGGTCAAGCTCCCCACTTTGGCTGCTTCCATGTTAAACCTGTGGATGTAGCTTTTTAGACTCTCATTTTCGCCCTGTTTTACATTGGCGAGGCTGGTGCCCGACATTGTATAATCACGAATGGCATGATGCTGTTGGAGAAATTCATCTGAAAACTGTTGCCAAGACCTGACGGATCCCAGTCGAAGTCTCTTAAACCATTTGTATGCGGGTCCTTTCAACGTGACTGCGAAACAGTGGCATTTAGCCCCGCTACTTATCCCCCTCAACTTCATCAAGTCATTGAATGCGTCTAGGTGGTATTTGGGGTCGGTGCTTCCTTCATACGGGGTCATATGAGGCTCCTTGAAGTTGGCTGGGATTCGGATGGCTTGGATCTCTTTGGTGAAGGGTGATTCATGGTCGAACTCCTCCTCAAGGCTTTGCCCTCCAGACGTGGTGACAATCTTACTCCGCAGGCTCTTCATCTCTGTATCGAGGTCTTGCCTCCTCTTCTTCAGGGAGTCTCTCAACATGGACGGGTTGACATCTTCCTTTCCTTTGCCATCCCGGGGGATAGTAGGAGGGGTAGTCCTCTTATCCGCCCTCTTCTTGTTGAGCTCTTCTCGTAGATCCGAGGGCGTCCTCTTTGAGGTGACCTCGATGTCGTTGCGAGAGGCAACATTGTTCCCTTGCCTTGGCCCCTGGGGTGGCCTCGATGGTCCAGGATGCTCATGCGGCTTCTCCCTGGGGGTGTTACTGGTGGAGTGTCTGGTCCTCCCGTCGTCTACCGGGACAGTGGTTTCCTGACCTTTCTCTTTCCTCTTGGGAAAGGTCATGTTCGACTTGCCTTGCAACAGGCCATTCAGCACCTCCTGCATGTTCTCCAGGGTGGTCTCCAGCCTTTGGTTCTTACGGTGCAGCTCACGAATCTCCTCTTCATAGAAACTAGATTTAGAACTCGAGCTCACGGAATGGACCTGGGGTTGTTTATCACGTCTACGCATCGAGGGGACCGGTTCTTGCCGGCCGGAGTTCGGTACCTGCGGTGGTTTGGGAGGCGGGAACTCGTTGGCATTCCTTGGAGGATTCTCACCGGGCGGGATGGCTGGTGATGAGGCCTCCCTGTCATTCTCGCGAACCTCAAGGTCCCTTGGGGGCTCCACGTCTTGGGGTGGAGGTGGATCCTTCATGGAGGCCTTCAGCTGGACTCCATTAAGGTGGACCTCTACCTCTCGTGGCTCCCTGAGTCGCTTCGAACGTCTTGGCATTTCCTCTTGCCGGAAGTAATGGTTGAACAGTAGCTTGGTGCTTACGTTCCCACAGACGGCGCCAAACTGTTGACGGTAAGAACTAGTCAACGATTGATGGTTAGAAAACTTTAATCTCTATACTTCAGAAAGCTTTGAATCAGATGGAAAGAACTCGAATCAACAGAAGAAAACCAAAGCAACAATGAAAATTAGAATCATATATTTCTTAAGTCTCCTTCATACACCCAGTTTTCCAACCCCTTAACTTGAGGGGTTGGGGCCTATTTATAGGGGGGCTCTATTGGCCATGGATACAAACAAGTCCCAGACGACAGGGATGTACACAAATACTCTGATAGTGTAGTGGATCAGGGCGTAGTGGTGTCTAACCTGATGATGCCAGAGTCGTGGCCTAGGACATAGTACCTGTCGGCTCTAGCGTATGGTCGGGGGTGTCCAAGTGGTACCACTACTCTTCGTACAGGTCCGTACCGCCACTACTCCTCAGACCCAGATCATAGGGCCGTGCCTCTGTTCTCTCCACAACCGTATGCCCCGTGTCAGTACACGTGTCCTGTACCCGGTCATCCTCATCAATCCTCGTTTGATACCCAATGCTAACTTGGCATTCCCATTAAGTGTCTCTAAGTACTCCTCATGCTAATGCCAAGGAGCCTTCAACCTGTAGGTGCCATGTGAAGCCAAGGCGCTAGGAGTCGAGGCTGGCCTACGCAGGTCACATGAAAGTGAGGCTGAAGACACGGGCAGCGCAACGTGGCAGCACCCTCGCATAGCGAGGCTGCCTCTCCTCCCCCCGGGTGCAGGCGTGGCGAGGCTCGGGGCACGGTTGCCACAACAACGCCTCACCCTCGCATAGCGAGGCTGCCCTTCTTCTCCCGAGTGTAGGCATGGCGAGGCTTGGGGCATGGGCGCCACAACAAGGTCCCACCCTTGCATAGCGAGGGTGTCTCACGTAGCGAGGCTGACCTTCTTCTCCCGAATGCAAGCGAGGCTCGATCCTTGATGGAACGGGGCGCACACAGATGGCCAACCGAGGACCCTCGCATAGTGAGGGGGACGTTCGGATTGGCAAGCAGCCGAGGGACCTCGCATAGCGAGGGTGGCCCTCTTAGCCCAATTCCTTCACCATCATGTGACGTCCTTATCCCCTTGTGCGGACAATGGGTAGCTTTTAGGATGTCTCGTAGTATAGAGCTTCACTTGTGAATAGAATTCATAAGGGGAAATTTCCACATTTACATGACTGATTATGGAGATGATATTTATTATACTATAAGGTTTAGATATACCCAATAAGATAATAACACTTGTCATATGCATGTTTAATGAGAAATTAAGTATTTTTTAGGAATAATATTTGCAAATCCTAGAGTCTGCCAGCAGCTTTGAAATCGTTAAAGGACTTAGTCAAGGCTGTTTACTCAATTCAAATTAGGCTGAAAAAGTGTAATTACGTGTATAATATTTCAGCGTATGCTGATATATCGCAACTCTAGGGGGCGATATATCACCATACGGGGCTACGGAAAACACGTAACTTCGCACGACCATTTCGATGAGCCTCGGGAATATGAGCCCAGGCGATATATCGCCTATGGTAGGTGATATATCGGCTTTAGGGCTGCATTTTCAAATAATTTTGAAACTGAGCTCATTTTATTCCATAAACCTCTTGATAAGCCAGAATCTTTTTGACCAAGTCTTCAGCCTCTGCTGAACGATTATTAAAATGTTTTTCAATTAAAAAGCCATTATTTTATTCAAGCTAAATGAAGATCCTTTCATTCTTGAACTCTATAAATAGGACCTAGTACCCAACCATTTCTTCATTCTTCAAGCTGAGTTCAGAGCCTACAAGCTGCTAGGATTACTTTAGAGTGTTAAACACTTGGGTTGGGGTTATAAGCTTTATCATTATAAGCTTATCAAACACTTGGGAAGTAAGATTTATAGTGTATTTCGGTTTCGAGGTATAGTTTGGTTATAAAGCAATCAAAGGTATTCCTATTCCTAGTTCATCTCTGTATATTTCCTTAGTTTTTTTTTTTTATAGTTTTTCTCTACTCAAATCCTAACTCAGTATTCTTTATTCTTGGTTAGGCATCTAAGTTCTTTGAACTTGAGGTTCTTGTTGGTAAGTATCTTCCCGATGGTTTAGTTCATTCTTTTCTTCTCTTTTCTTTTAAAATACTCACCTCTCTATTAATGGTTTTTAGGAGTGTTCCAAAATCCCGACCTTGTTCTCATCATCCCGGTATTTTGGTAAGGAAAATAGGATAGTTCTTATGTGATATGTGCTATGTTTATATAAAAGTGTTATGATTATGCTATAGTATGATTTTATGTGTTATGATATATGCATGTTTTGGGTCTTATAGTTGTTATATAACAAATCCTAACACTTTTATGTTTTGGGCTTATAGTTGTGATATAGCAAACCCCAACACTTTTATGTTTTTGGGGCTTATAGTTGCTTAACTAGAAAACCTCATTGTAGTTTAAGGCTTATAGTTGCTTAGTTAGCAAACCCCAATAGTTACCATGTACATGGGTTAGAATTATGATATATGTGTTATAGTATATGATATATGTTCATAGTTTATGTGTATGATTATGTTTCATGCTTGTAGTAGATTTTCCTTGCTGGGCATTAGGCTCATTCCTTTATGTTTTATATGTGCAAGAAAATAGTTATGGCGGCGGAAAGATTCTTGGCGGCTTGGGAATGTGTATTGAGGGAGAATGGAATCGGTGGACTGTGCGAACGATTTGAGGATGAAGTTGTTTAAGTCTTTTAATTATGATTTATATGTATTTTTCTGCACTTTGTTTTGTAACAAGTTTTAAGATTTAAGTCATGATTATTTTAATATTTACAAAACAATGGGATCCCATATCTTAAATGAATTTTCATTTATTTAACCTTTGTTTTACAATTTTAATAAAGTTATGACTATTTCATATGTATGTTTCCTTAAGACTAGTATTTATGTATAGTAGTTATTAATGGTCCAAAGTCTAGAATAAGTTGGGTCATTACAAGAAGAGATACCTCAATGAACTCGATCATGACCAAGAGGTGTGTGCGTTGGTCCAGACTCCGACTCAGGGCCCAAAGCTGATGAACTTGCACATAACTTTCACGGAGGAAGATGCTCGGAACGTTCATTTCCCACAACACGACCCCTTGGTCATTGATGCCCAAATCGCCAACAAAAGAGTATCCCGAGTGTTGTTGGTCGACGAGAGTTCCATCAATGTCCTATTTAAGCCAGCCTTCTCAGCGATTGGCCTAAAAGAGGCAGACTTAGCCTCATGCCTCACACAGATCTACGACTTCAACAAGGATTCATTGCTCCTGATGGGCAAGACTCAACTCCCCATGATGCTTAGGAACGAGGTTCAGAGCTCATTCAAGTACTGCACCTTCATAGTGGTGGATTGCCCCACTGCGTACAACATGATTTTTGGGCGCTCCGCTCTAGTTGACTTCGGCGCCATCACCTCCATCCGCCATCTATGCATGAAGTTCCCGTGTGATAACGACGGAGAGGGAGTTGTACAGGGAGATTAGAAGAGTGCCCGAAAATGTTATCACATCTCCGCCCGACCAATCTTCATGGTCTGCGAAGAGCCTATCGAAGGGGAAAATGTTGATCTAACCCCACCACCACCGCCATCATGGAGGGTGGTCTGGGAAGACAACGAGTTGAATCCAAGAATAGAGGCAGATAGAGCATTAAAACCCATGGAGGAGGTGGATGAGGTGAACATCAGTGACACCAACTCGACCAAAGTAATCCAGGAAGAAAGGAACTTGAACCCGGAGGTCAGGGTTGCCATAATTGCCTGGGCAAAAGAAAACCAGGACGTTCTGGCCTGGTCCCACTTGGATATGACCGGGTTGCCATAACTACAACGTCATATGTCATGCCTTAAACATCGAAGAGAACGCAACTCCTGTCCGACAGAAGCGAAGGCCCCCTGGGCGCGGAAAGGGCGGAGGCCCTCAAGCTAGAAATCGAGAAGTTGTCCTCGATCAACTTCATCTGGAAGGCCTTGTATCCCATTTGGCTGGAAAATCTAGTGTTGGTACCAAAGCCAAACAGAAAATGGAGAACTTGCATCGACTTCACGGACCTCAACAAGGCATGCCCAAAAGATTGCTTCCTCTACCCTAGATTGACCAGATGGTGGAATCTACATCTAGGTATGAGTTGCTAAGCTTCATGGATGCTTAATCTGGCTACAACCAGATCTCGATGCATGTAGTAGACCAAGAACACACCAACTTCCAGGCGGACAAGGGTGTATACTGCTACATTGTCATGCCCTTCGGGCTCAAGAATGTTGGAGCCACCTATCAAAGACTGGTCAATAGAATGTTCTAGAACCTACTCGGGAGGAACATGGAGGTCTACATCGATGACATGTTGGTCAAGTCCAAGACACCGGTCCAACATGCAGATGACCTAGTAGAAGCATTTTCCATTATCCTGAAGTATGTGATGAAGCTAAATCCCAAGAAGTGCACTTTTGGCGAGGCATCCGAGAAGTTTCTGGGCTTCATAGTAAGCTCAAGAGAGATAGAAGCCAACCCAGATAAGACCAGAGCACAGATTGACATGTCGTCGCCACAAAAACACAAAGATGTTCAAAGCTTGACGGGAAGAATAGCAGCTTTGAGCCACTTTATGCCGAAGTCCATAGACAAATGCATCCTATTCTTCAACATACTTCACGGAAACTAAAGGTTCGAGTGGACGACTGAATGCGAAAAGGCCTTCCAAAAATTGAAGGAGCATCTAGCCCAAGTGCCAATCTTGTCGAGACCGGTCGATGGGGAATCACTGTACCTATATTTGGCAGTGTTAGAACATGCCATCAGCGCCACATTAGTGCAAGAAGAGGGAAATGTTCAACTCCCGGTCTATTACGTGAGCAAAAGGTTGCTGGGCGCAGAGTCTAGATATCCTTTAATCGAGAAATTGACATTTTGCTTACTAACCACTTCCAGGAAGTTAAGACCTTACTTTCAGGCCCATGCCATCAAGGTACTAACGAACCATCCCCTACGACAAAAACCTGAATCATCGGGAATGTTGGAAAACCAATCAGAGCACGCAGCGAAAACTGGGGCATGGTGGGCCCGTTGTTGTTTTATTCTTATTATAAAATAACAGAACAACAACATACAAAATTTTTCAATAATCATATAAACAATTTATATGACCTAGAAAACAATCCATAAACATTATCATACAATACTATTAATCATGCAACAAATATATATATGTATAAATATACAATATATAAATACAAAAAAAAAATTAAGAACATAAATTTTTACCTCTTAAAGCCTATCAAGGTGTCCTTGAGTCTTTTCGTAATTTTATTGATCTTCCTATCCAAAGCTTTGAGCACTCAAACCACGATCTTCCGGAGTGTTCTCTACACCTCAAGATGTGTGTGGGCACATAGAGAACATGCGTTTGTATTTTAGGAATCATAAGTATTTCTCAACACATGATAACTTGGATTATGGTCTGAGGATGACTAGAATAAAGAAGAAGAAAGAGAGAGAGTTTTGTCTGACAAAAACTCGGAGAACTATTCTGAATTGTGTATTGTGTTGTTTTGTTATTGTTGTATTTTGTTCTTCTTCTTCTATATCATATATATAGAGATTTGTGTTACCTTATTATTCCCAATAATAATACTAATATAAAATAATATAATAATGATGATAGGATTTGATTTTAGGTAAATGCCTAACTTACCATATTTGAAAAAACTATTTTCAAATTGTTAAATAATTAAATAAATAAAATAAAAAAACTACATAGATACAATATCTGTATAGTGCTACAAGCATGGCACAGTCCTTGGACTGTATCAGGCATGTACTGTTATTCTCTTTTAAGGGATTTTACATTTTTATTTTATTTAATTATTTAACTAAATCAATCTCCCACAAAATAAGATGACAACCATATTTTAAAATTTAAATTCTAAATTCTAAATTCAAATTGCTGATAATCATTATCATCATCTTTTAAAATTAAATAAATCAAAAACTATTTTTTGAATTACCAATTTTATTTTCTCTCACTCAAATAAAATAATTAATTTAAAAAATTAATCAATTTATTTATATATATATATGAAATTTGAAATTTAATATATTTAAATTAATAAATATATTTTTGAAATTTAATAATTAATTCTAAATTAATTATTCAACCTCAATTATCATATAATTGTATACTTGACCCGAAGAATAAAATTCTTTTCAAATTCCCAAATTACAGTTATACTCTTGTATCAACTCTTACCTTGATATGGTGTTGATAGAGCCACCTAGGTGACTTATGGACCTATAATATCAAGCTCCAATAAATATTACATTATTAATCAAAGCTCTTTGATTAAATAATCATATTTATTAATCTCATGATTACTCCACTAAAAATATGAGATTGAACTCTTGATAAGTATAGACATATATTTACTAAGTACTTTATTAAAAATAAAGTGTCCATTGATGTAATCATTATGTACAACGCTAATCCTCTATTAATGGTTCATAATTACCCTTTTAGATATATCTTGTTTCTAGAGTACCATTGACTTTACTAGTGAAGGCTGTGTCACAACAAGTTTGCGACGTGAGCGCTCATAACCTTTTCAGTTTCAAAAGTCAACCCAATAGGGAACCATTATTCAATCTATAAGAATATATAGATTCTAATTCTGTTAAACTATGTCCCCAGCCATATACATCATTGAGTCCCCAAAACAATTGTTCTTAGCTTGATCATTCTGACAAACCTTAACGCATGAATCAAAGGATCAGATGACATATATAGGAGTTCATAGTAACCTCAGAATTAAGATCATCGTGTATATGATCATCGTGTATATGATCATCGTTTGATGTGTTTGATTAATACTATGAAACAGTGTTTAAACAAGTATTAACAAATCTACATACTCTCAGCATGCAAAGTACCTCCACTAAAGTGTCCTACTACACTAGTAACCCGAATCTAGGTCACATGTATTCATAATACTAGTGGACCATACTAGAAGTAATTAATCTAAAGATTCCATAACTTTATTTTACTGTGAATTATTTAAGTTTATTATCTTAATCTTGATCCTCCCAGACCAATATGAGATTAAGACCACATAGATAAACTTTGGAATTTTCTGATATTCACTTAATATTATCATATAATATCAGACATAGTCTATATATAATAATTCAATTCAATTATTTATTTCATTTAAAACATTTGTAAACTACAATTGCTTTAAGGACACTATTCCCAACAATCTCCCACTTTCCCTAAAACAAATTGAGGCATCTCTTTTAATATGTCAATCATATTCTCCGGACCGATTTCGTCTAACAAAGTCTTTGTAATAGTTTTGTAAGAAATTATTTTGAAGTTATCTTCAAGATTATTACATCAATTATGTAAAATGATACTTCATTTCATGTGCTTTACCCTCTCATGATTTCTAGTTCTTCTAGAATAGTTGTATCTCCATTGCTTTCGCAATGAGATACTAGCTATTTATTCTAGTCTGAAAGCCTTTCAGAATGTCATAGAACTTAACTAAATCAAATAGCCTATTTAACTGCTCGTAGCTGTTGTATATCGACTTTTGTGGTGAAACATATAAATTTGAAATGTCTAACACATTTCTAGTTATATGTGTTTCCTCCACAGTTATGGAATCTGATTCTGATATCAATTTTTGAAGATTTAATATCAGATCATCAATTGGGATTTTAGGTCTCTGCCTAAATGCAAGTACATATAATCTCTATTATATTTAAGATACTCAAAACTAAGTCCTTATAATTATTCAATGACTCAATCTATAATGGATTGATAACTGCTGACTATTCCCACCATTTAACAAATGTCAATTCGAAAATATAACATTCGATACATTTAAACAGTCTATCACTGAGTTGTAGGAATGTTGTCTCATGTCCTCTTTTCTAGTAAAATAATAAATGGACATTTATTATTTTTTATAATACATCCTCCTTACCGGGAAGGCAAAAAACATTTCTTGGATTTTGTACACTAAAGTATTTTATGCTTCTTATCAATATAAGTTGCTTGACACAGGGTCTAAGGATTGTTCTTTCAATCTCTACAGAATTGAATGTATAGAACATTCTTGGCTTTTCTAAATCCAATTAGAAATGTTCAGCTAACTATTTCTTTTCTATTGACGATTTCTCTACATCATTCCTAATGATTAAAATGTTTGTCAATATCAAGAATAAGAATCACAACAGATTCTTTTTCTGATTGAGATCTTAAAATGATTTTGTCATGTCAGCCATTCTAGTAAAGACTACTTAGACATCCATTTAAATTAATCTCATAATCCATGCATAAAACAGTGGATAAGAGTCTGTAAACAGATTCAAGTTTGGTTGCAGTAAAAGACATTTATTCAAGTAATAAATTCTTCTTTCTGTTCATAGCCTTTGGCTATTAACCTAACTTAGAAAAGTCTGTACTTTCCTTTGTTCTCCTCTTCATCTTGAATATCATATTTTAAACTAAAGTTCAATGAACTTTAGTTGGATGTTCAAGAATCCATATGTTATAGAATTCCAAATTCCATTTCTTGATTCATGGTATTTCAACCATTGTTTTCTGTAAAAACTCTTCATTTCATATACTAGTATGTGAATGAAGTATAGTTAGATTGTGTGGCTATCTTTACATTTGTAATGGAGTAGTTACTAACTAACGCTCCCACTACAAAAATGATTTATAGAATTTATATTATTCTTTGGTTTTATCATTGTTAATTATCAGTAACTCTCTTACTTGACTTGCAGTCATTATTTCCAATACAACTTAACTAGAAAATATAGTGATTATAATAATGATCATGCTTCATTAAAGTAGCATTTAAAGAGGTACAAACTCTTTTGTAATCTATTATGATTATTAAATTGTTTCACTAAATGACTTCATGGAAAATTTTCAATTTTTTCATTCACACAACCACTTGTGAATCCCAACTTCTAAGTCTTCGATGTTGTACAATCAAACATGTAACGTCCCAAATTTCCTAATAAGGCTTAAGGCCTTGATTAGGGGCCCAGGATGGAAAATTATGTGATTATATGATATTTATGTGTCTCATTATATGATTATGTAAGTTATATTGTAATATGACTTGATAAGCATGTTTTGGTGTATTAAATATGCATGTGGGCCCATTTCTGATTAATTGGGCAATTGTTGTAATTTGGCCCATTTTTGGTATATTTGGCATATATGTGATATAAGTGTGTGAGACCACATTATTACATGGATATATATATTTGGGTTACTCGGCACGAGGCAATCTTAGGGAGCAAGTTAGTGGGAAAGTCACAACAGGACTCATAGTTGACTCAGAGTGAGTCAAGGGGTATATTGGGTATTTAGCACATTACCAGGATATTGGGTAATGAGAATGATTATTTAATGATATTTTGGGAGTTAGTGAGATCAGGAGGGAATTCTGGGAATTTTGACTATTTTACCCCAGGGGCATTTTGGGACCCCGAGCATTAGGATTTGCTTGTGGTTACTTAAGCTCGAAGTAACCTGTCAGAAACATAAAAGAATGTTCAGTACGTTATCTCGAATAGTAGCAAGAGGACCTAGATGGTTTATTGTTTACTATATGTTTTATGATTTATGTTGTTACGTTTTATGACATATGATATGTTTTAGTAGTTTTTTCTTGCTGGGCATTAGGCTCATTCCTTTTTATTTTAGATGGTACAGGAAAATAAGCTTGGAAGGCAGGATGGATTCATGGCAGCTTCGGTATGTGTATTGTGAGAGGAATGAATGAATGGACTGATGGGAAAGATCAAGGATAACATTTATGTTTTCAGTCTCTTAATTATGTATTTATGTTTTTTCGCATTTAGTAGTTGAACAATTAATTTAAGGTTTTGTTTTCCATATGATTTTATGTAAAAACAATGGGATCCCATATTTTGGATTTTTATAATAAAGTTCTATTATTTTATGTATGTATTCCAAAATAGTAGTTATGCTTTGTAGTTTTAATGATCTGAGGTCTTTAAGTTAGTCGGGTCATTACAAACTCTTAGCTAGTGTGGTGGATACCACTCAAGTCGTGCTAGTGGGAACAAGACATACTGGATTAGTTTGTGAGTTTCTGGATGTGTATCTAGGGGATTTGTCAGGGTTACCTCTACACCAAGAGATAGAATGGTGGTTATGTGATGCTAGGGACAGAACCAAGTCTAGGGCACTATATTGAACGACTTCAGTAGAGCTGTAAGAACTAAAGGTTCAATTATTGAGTAAGACGGTATTTTCCAAGGTGGATCTTTGATCTGGTTATTACCAACTGAAGATCAGGGAAATGGATAAGCAAAAGACTGCCTTTTATATCAAATATGGGCACTAAGAGTGCTGAGTCATGTCTTGTGGATTTGATTAATTTCCCAGTTATTTTGATGGATTAGATGAATAGGGTGTTCAAAGAATATTTGAATTGGTTTGTGATTGTCTTGACTGACGATATTGTGGTATACTCTCAGTCAGAGTTTGGCCAAGGCCAAGGAACGCCTCAGAGGTCAGGAGTTTCCTTGGATGGGCAGGATATTACATGTGCTTTGTAGAAGAGTTACGAGTCTTCATACAGATCAAAACCGGTTTATAAGTTATTATGACATCTTATTTACAGAAAAGGGGATTGCCTATGCATCATGTTAGTTGAAGGATATGATTGGAACTGGAATAAAGTTACTGGTGGGCTAGTTGGCCAACATTACGTTTGAGTATACTCTTGTCAAGAGGTTCAAAGGAAAACAGTTGAGTGAACCATAGATGGAAAGGATTAAGGGGAATGTCTTAGCTAGAATAGCTAAGGATTATGTATTGTGATTCAGTTTGGATGGTTATGGACCGGTATATAAAGTAAGCTCACTTTTTATTAGTAAGGATGAATGATACAATTGACCAGTATGCAGATCTCTCTGAGAGAGAGAGATAGTACGCCTTCATGGGACTTTGAGGACTATCTTGATGGATAGGGACTCTCTCGTTACTTCCAAGTTTTGGAGAAGGTTGCAAAAGGCAATGAGTATACAGCTAGAGTTCAGTACAACTTATTATCCTCAGACTGATGGTAAATCAGAGAGAGTTATCCAGTTATTGGAAGGGCACTTTGTGAGATGCTGAATGGTAGGAAATGTATATTGCTCATTCACTGAGATGAGAATGGTGAGATGTTATATTTGGATCATGTGGTGGGTTAGAGGATCATTAAGGCTATTGAAAGATTAGAGCTTGGATGCTCGCTTTTCAGAATAGACATAAAAGTTATGTTAATTTGAAATGTAGGATGTGGAGTTCCAAGTGGAAGACTATATTTTTCCTTAGAATATCACCATGAAAAGGGGTGAGGAGATATGGGCAAGTTGTGTCCTAGATTTGTGTGACCGTTTGAAATCTTGGAGAGGGTCGGTCAGGTGGCCTATAGGTTGGCCTTGTCTTCGACATTGTCGGTCTTATACAGTGTATTTCATATTTCCATGTTGAGAAAACATGTGCTAGACGAGACTCATGTGTTGAGTTATGAGGATCTGGAATTGGAGGATGAGTTATCCTATGAGGAACAACCAATCCAGATATGAGACAGAAAGAACAGAATTTTGAGGAACAATAGCTATACCTTTGGTTAAGATATTATACAGAAATAGTAGGGTCAAGGGAGCGACCTGGGAACTGGAATCAGATATACTGTGTTGATATTCCTAGCTGTTAAGATAAAATTTTGAGGATGAAATTTCTGTAAGGATGGGATAGTTGTAACGTCCCAAATTTCCTAATAAGGCTTAGGGCCTTGATTAGGGGGTCAGGATGGCGAATTATGGAAATTATGTGATTATATGATATTTATGTATGTCATTATATGATTATGTGAGTTATATTATAATATTACTTGATTGCATGTTTTGGTGTATTAAATATGCATGTGGGCCCATTTATGATTAATTGGGCAATTGTTATAATTTGGTCCGTTTTGGGTATATTAGGCATATATGTGATATATGTGTGTGTGAGACCACATTATTATGTGGATATATATTTTGGTTACTAGGCACGAGATGATCCTAGGGAGCAAGCTAGTGAAAAAGTCACAACGGGACTCATAGTTGACTCATAGTGAGTCAAGAGATATATTGGGTATTTAACACATTACCGATATATTGGGTAATGGGAATGATTATTTGATGATCTATTGGGACTTAGTGAGATCAGGAGGGAATTCTAGGAATTTTGACTATTTTACCCCAGGGGGCGTTTTTGGGACCCCGAGCATTAGGATTTGCTTGTGGTTACTTAAGCTCGAAGTAACCTGTCAGAAACATAAAAGAACGTTCAGTACGTTGTCTCTCTCTCCCGTTCCCTTTTTGACGTTCGTTAGAATTTTTGAAGGAAACTCGAGTTTTAGGACTCGGATTCAAGCAAGGTTAGAGTCATAACGATTCTAGGGAAGATTAGAAGTTTATTAGCCGGAGGATTTAATTGGGAAATGACTCAATTAGAGGTAATCCCAGTTTTGAGATTTTGAGTTTCTAAGCATTGATTGGATTTTATGCTTTGATGAGTTTTCAAGTTGTTTAAAGTTTAGGTTTTGATTGTTTTGGGAAATTGAGATGTTTGGGAACTTTGATTTTGGGATTTTTATATGTTTTGATAGGTTTTTGGAAGGTTTTTAAATGGATAAAATGGCTGGGTTCGAGGTTGGGTCGTGACCTTGTTCTTGGAAGTCGCGACCTATGTGAACCCAGAACCAGGAGGGGTTCTGCCTGGGGGGCGCACCGCGACTCTAGGGGGCAAGTCTTGGCCCGCACCTTGAAGTCTAGGTAGAGGGTTGTCTGTCTGGGAGGCACGCCGCGACCCCCAGGGCCAAGTCGCAGCCCGCATGTGCATTTTTGGCCAGGTTGGGTTTTTAATCGTGGGAACTTAAACCTAAAGACTCGAGATTGATCCTATAACCCGGGTTGGTAGGATTCGATGTCCTGAAGGATAGGATTCGGTCCAGAAGTCTTTATTTACTTGTTTTTGACAGGATTCTATATTATGGTTGTGACTATGTTATCGATAGGGGTTTCAGAATCAGGATCGTGCTCGAGGGTCGTTTATTGGTAACCTGTGCTTGGACCAAAGGTAAGAAAACTGCACCCCGTGTGTGATACATGTGATTATGGCATGTCATGAATGTTGATTACGGGATTGATCAGAGCTTGATTTTCTGTAAATGTGCATGATTATGATTATGCTTGTGATTATTGATTGAGCATGCTGAATGTCTTATATCTGGATATTTGATATATGATATATGCCTATTTGCATTACCTCATTGAGGAAGCACTGACTTATTAGTCAGAAACAACAATAGTGTTGAGCGCTGGTCGTAAAGCTCTGACTTATCAGTCATGAGTGACAATAGTGCTAAGTGCTGGTCGAAGAGCATTGACTTATCAGTCAAGAGCGGCAATAGTGTTGAGTGCTAGTCATAAAGCTCTGACTTATCAGTCATGAGCGGCAATAGTACTGAGTGCTAGTTGAAGAACATTGACTTATTAGTCAAGAGCGACAATAGCATTGTGCGCTGGTCGTATAAGCGTCAGGTACACTTATACAGAGGATATGGCTAAGAGACCTGAGGTGACTTAATAGTCACATATCCTAGCATTGACTTATTAGTCAAGAATGGCCTTAGCACATTGAGTGTTGGTCAGTGCCAGGTACGCTTATGCAGAGGATATGGCTAAGAGACCTGAGGTGACTTAATAGTCACATTCCTAGCATTGACTTATTAGTCAAGATCAGAAATAGCACTGAGCACTGGTCAAAAGGCACTGACTTATTAGTCAAGGACGACATTAGCATGGTGAATGTTGGTCAAAAGGCACTGACTTATTAGTTAAGGACGACAATAACATACTGAATGCTGGTCGAAAGGCATTGAATTATTAGTCAAGTAGGGCAATAGTGCGCTAAGCGCTGGTCCATATGATGTAGCCTAACTAGAAGTGCATCATATGCTTGACTGATCTATTGGTACAAGATAACCTAGCGTTGAGTACGCTAGATCAGCTTAAAAGCTGGTTACACAGAGGACAAGGCACAGGGCCCCAGGGTGACTTATTAGTCCCATATCCTAGGGCGTCGAGCCAAAATGACTTCATAATCATTTATTTATACTTGCCTGCATGCATGAGTAGGATTAATACTGCTAGGCATGCTTATTATGATTTGGTGACATGTTATTAACTACTTATGAGCATGTTTTAAGTTTTCTTGCTGAGCCTCGGCTCACGAGTTCTATGTGGTGCAGGTAAAGGTAAAATAAAACTGGACCATCCTTGAGTTGGAGAGCTTAGGTGATGATGTGTACATATGCGGCTGCTCGACCACCACGACCGAGGGTTTAAAGAAGAACTAGGGTTAAACCCTATTATGCCGCTTAGGTCGGCTGATTGTAAATATTTTATTGCAATTAACCTTTTAAATGTATTTTGGGTTCCCATGTATACAATAAACATTTTAGTGAAACGTTTGTATCTTTGACCAAAATTTTTAACCATAAACCGTTAATCACATTTAGTTACACGATTATAGCCAAATGACTCGTTTAGCGAGTTTAGCACTATTTAAAGTATATAGTGTAACGGTCCCTGGGTAGGGCGTTACAAAACATTTACAGAGTATAACAAGTGTTAAAATTATAGAAATAATAAAGATGATAATGACTACTCATTATCTATTTAATCTTACCTAATATGATTATATTCCATTTCAAAAATACTAATTATGCTTAGTGTGCATCCTAAAATTCAGCACGAGTATTTTATTTAGCTCGTGTACAGCTGGCAAGTAAAGAACTGTAGTAGGCGACCCATAAGTCCATAACTCCTCTACAAAGGCAGTACGATTCCCTAGGTCAATAACACGAACTGGGGAATGCAAAGCAATAAGTGCGAGCTTGAAATGATTATAAGGCATAGCATTCGTAGCACGGGCTCACGATGCATTCATCTTGGGGTACGCTGAAGACCTGACGTATCTCAGAATCCTTAGAAATATGGATATGTTATGTAGATGTGCATGGTAAGAACATGGCATGTCCGCGGATCCCTAAAAACCCGGACACGTAATGCAATCGTGCGTGGCCAGGCATGGCATGTCCGATCATTCCTGAGGATTCATGATCAGTTTTACCTAATGATTAGGCCATACCTTAGGATAAACTATAATATTTATAATATAATTAGTGTGGTACAGGTCACACTGGGGATTAAGTCACGTGATGACCCCCAAAGCCTATCCAGGGTTTTTCTCTATAAATACTAAGACCTTGGATAGGAAAAAGGGGAGGGTATTATTCTGTAAGGCGTAAACTCTGCCAAAATTTAGAGAGAAACAGTAATAATATAGACTCGTGGACTAGGCGGATTTTAACCACCGAACCACGTAAAAAAGACAAGTGTTCTTGAGAGTTCTTTACTGATTTTCTTGAATATCATTTTCTCATTACGGTTTATCATTAAGCACTAATTCATCCCAGCTATTTTCATAATTCACTGTTGGTGAAAAACTGCGTCAACACTTAGCATTCTAGTTGTATGTGAGTTGGGTTTGAATTCCAAGTTCACATGCAAACTACTTGAATTCCAAATTTGAGTTTAGACTTCCTTTTGATCAAATAAAAAAAGTCTCTAAGTGACTTTATTTTGAATGTTGCGTGAAAAATTTCTAGAAATTTTCGTTGTATTTGATCAAAGTTAAACATATCTAAAATAAATGTCAATCAATATTGACTCACCGTTTATTATTTCTTTTAGCTTTGAACATTAAAAGTTTCAATCATACTTCTTACTGTACCCTATTTTTAGCACGAGTTCATCCACTCAGCTCATGTATAGCCGGTAGATAAATACACAAAAAAATAACCAAGTAGAATATATGCTTATTATTCATGTGGACAGCTCGGGATTCATAAATATCAGACATGGTGTTAGGCGTCCTGAGTTTATCATGAACTAAGAACACGATGGCTGTTAAGCACGAGCTCGGAATCAGATAACTGTCGAAGGACGAGTTTGGAGGAGATATCCAGCTCGTGATGATTCAACTATGATGCATATTCTGGGATCCCCAAAGACTCGGGATATGTTTATACGTTTATTTATGACCAGGCTGTCATATTTATTTTCTGAGATAGCAGGAACATATTTAATCTGTTATCAAATCACATCCCCATATAAATGAGAATTATTTGTATTGAATATAGAATTATGTAAATGCGTGATTGACTCACACGATTACCCAAACCTATCCATGGAATTCCCCTATAAATACTGGGAATGTTGGACGGGAAGAGAAAACAAATTATTCTGTAATATCGAAACTCTGCCAAAATAGTGAGAGAAACAGTAATAATAATGACTCGTGGAATAGGTGGATTTTAACCACTAAACCACGTAAAAGTTCTGGGTTCTTGAGTGAATTCTTGTTATTTTCTTTACGGTTTACCATTAAGCACTAATCTGCCCTTATTATTTCTTAATACATTGTTGACGAAAAACTGCGTCAACAGTTTGGTGCTTTTATTGAGAGTAAAATTAGTGCTTCACCAAAATCCCAGTCAATTCCCATCATGGTGCTCACCCGCTCAATGCATGACAATGAGATAGAACATCCCAGTGGGTAGGAGGCCCATCATACCGCTGTTCCGAACTTGGCCCTGAGATTCAGGAACGTCTGGGAAAACAACCGGCAGGTCAAGGCGACACTGGGAGTTCAACATCATTACTGCCAAACCCAAACCCAGACTACCTAACTGCCGTCGAGATGGAGAACATGCAATTGAGGAGCCATCTCGCTAGGGCAAACAAGTAGATTGAGGAGGTTTTGGCTCGGTTACCCCCTCTTACAACCGACGTTAATGTCAGAAAGAGGCAAAGTGGGTCTCATAAGTCCCACAGGAATAATCGATCCAAACCGAGTCGATTAGTTAGAATAGCCACTCCAAGTTCTGTACCTGGGAGGCGAGATTAGCAGAATGCTCGACCCAATGACCGTCATAGGGGTCGTCAGCAAGTCAGTCGGTTGGTTAGGACTGCAACCCCAAGTTCGGTGCCTTCTTTACAGGTCCCCAAGAATGCCCATGACAATCCACAAGGAGGGGTTGGAACAGGCTCACGAAGACAAAATGCTCCAACAAGTCCTCTTACGCCACGATCAGATCACCAGGCACAAAGAACTAGAGACATTGGAGTAGAACAGAGCCGGGCTAATTTAGTCCGTCCTGATGGAATGAGGATAGCCTCACCAATAAGGCATCCCCCGTCACCTATAAGGCATCCAACACCACCTTGTTCTCAACGGGATATTCCAGCTCATGGAGATAGTAGGAGAAATCCTCCCCCATCGGTCAATACTTACGTCCCGCGAACACGTGTCGAGAATCCAGGTCCTCGGCCCCAGCCGCGAGCTGTAAGCTTCGCAAACAGGAGTTACTAGACTGAAAGCCATCATAGCGGCAGGTCTGAGAGTGACCTAAGGAATCATTTAATTTCAGCACAAAGCCCTCGGTATGATCCACAACCCAATTTGCGCGATTGTTTGAACTCGCAGAGAAGGTATCCAGTTCGGGGTGGAGATATTAGCTATACTTGACAAGAGGGAGGTCTGTCCATAGTACGCGATAACGGAAATGCCCCACAAAACCAAGCTCGAACTTGGAGGGACAATAACCCGTCAAACACGCATGATAGGATGGGAGCTGTTGAACAGCCCCCGGCTAACCTAGGGACTAGGGACCAAACCCTCGAGAGAATAGCTTTGATGGAAGAGAAAATGAAAAAGCTCTTGTCTGGAAAGGAAAAGGACGATTGTGACTCAGACGAGGAGCTCTAGCCTTTTGCTCCAAATATTGCGGCGACGACATATCCTATGGGTTTCAAGATGCCACACCTGTCGAAATTTGATGGAGATAGAGATCCGTCAGATCACCTCGGAATGTTTAACACCATGATGATGGCCCATAATGCCGGGCTCAACCTAAGTTGTATTTTGTTCCCTGCAACTCTGGTCGGGCCAGCCAAGTAGTGGTTTAAGCAATACAAGAGACATTCCATAAGCTCGTGGAAGAAGTTTTCCTTCGAGTTCAAAAAACATTTCGAGCTTCACAGGTAGCTCGAGTTGAGGCTGATTCATTGGCCAATGTAAAGCAGCAACCTGGCGAAATGTTGAAGGCATATCTGAGTAGATTTTCCAATGTTGCTGCAAGAGCTAAGGATGTTGATGACAGCTCCAAACTCATGGCAATGAGGACAAGAATTCTCGTTGGGGGCGACCTATGGTAGGAACTCCAAAGAAAAGGAGTTAAGAGCATAGATGAATTCTTAGCTTGGGCTCAAGAGTGGATAAATCTCGAGGAGGTGCAAGCCTCTGTTGTAGGAACCAGCCAGACCCATATCCAACCCATTGGAGCGGCACCGGATGTGTCAATTATGGCCCAAACTATTACCCAGAATAACCAAGGGGGGAATAACAAAAGAAAAGGGAGTGGTGAACCCGACCAGAGCGGGACAAAGAAAAATAAGCCTGTAGAGAAGTTAAAGCCTATCTACGCCACGTATACCAAGCTAACGAATATATGTGAGCACATTTTTCTAGTCAATTATAGTCGCCTTCCATGGAAGAAGCCAGAGCCATTGAAGAACCAGAGGGCGAAGAGGGATCCCTCAAAGTTTTGTCAGTTCCACAACGACACCGGTCATAACACTGATGATTGCTGACAGCTGAAGGGTGAGATTGAAACCGTCATTAGGGTGGGAACTTTGGCCCAGTACGCCCGAAATTGGGTGAATTCGAGTCAGCCCGTTGGGCAGACCCTGCTACTTAATCTGGAAGCTCCAACAAGCCAACCTGGAGCTCAAGCAAATCAGGTCGTCCCTCCTCCGATAGTAGAGGGAGATATAACCACCATTTCGGGAGGACCTCATTTGGCGGGCACGAGCAGCGGGGCCCAAAAGAGGTACATTAACGAACTGAAGTCCCATAATGGGGTGGAGTTCGTCTCGGAACAACAGTTATCGAAACATCAGCAATTGGAAAAGCAACCAATCATTTTAACAGAAGAGGATGCTAGCCACGTCCATTTCCCACATAACGATCCACTGGTGGTAACCGTTCAGCTTGCCAACTGAAGGGTCCGAAGAACACTAGGTGATAACGAAAGTTTTGTGAATCTACTTTTCAGGTCCACCCCGGAAAAAATGGGGTTATCCGTAACTGATTTGAAGGCAATCTCGACGACTCTGTATGAGTTTTCTAGTGAAGGGTCAACATCCATCAAGACGATCGGATTAGTGGTGACATTGGGAGAGGAGTCGCGAACTGTTTCCAATTTGCTCGAGTTCATGGTAATCGATTGTCCAGCTGCATACAATGCGATTTTAGGACCTGCGCTAATGGCATTTGAAGCCATAACCTCTATCTGCCACCTAGCAATGAAATTCCCCTCAGCTACAGGAATATGCACCCTCAGAGGTGATCAAATCATTGCCAGGGAATGCTATAACATTTCTATGAAGGGAAAATCACACCCCGGGCAGCAAGCAATGGTCATAAATGACGGAGGTGAGGGATCCCAGGAAGTAGGATTTACTCACGGGACGGAAGAACCTCAACAAAAAGGGGATAGTGAGGTCGCCCAATGTGATGACATTGACCCACGGGTAGGCGAAGACAGATCAGATCTCCAAGCCATAGAAGAGCTTGAGGAAGTAAACATCGACCCTAAAGAAGCTTCAAGAGTCGTAAAGATTGGAAAGAATCTTGACGGTAAATGGAAGAAGGAGCTGGTTAATTTCTTATAGGAAAACCTGGACGTCTTCACTTGGTCACAGAAGATATGGTGGGAATAAGTTCGAATGTAATCATGCATACCTTAAATTTGGACAAGAATGTGCCTGCAAAATCCCAAAAACGGAGACGTTTGGGAACGGTCCAAGCTGAAGCCCTTGAGGAAGAAGTAGCTCGGTAATTAAAATGCGGGTTTATCTGGGAGGAAAAATACCCGATCTGGGTCACCAATCTTGTGCTGGTCCCGAAGCCAAATGAGAAGTAGAGGACCTGTAGATATTTGAATGCTCGCTCGGGTTAGCGGGGGAGTTGCTAGATATACATTATCGAATAGCACCTTTTGATGAGAGATATGAACAAGAGGCTTCGAGAAAACTAGTCTTTTCTGAATTATATGAAGCCAGTAAGCAAACAGCGAATCCATGGGTATTTGAACCCGAGTATCCGGGCAAAAGCAGAATATTTGATGGAAGAACGGGGGATCCTTTTGAGCAACCTGTTATAATAGGAAAACCGTATATCTTGAAATTAATTCATCAAGTTGATGATAAAATACATGGACGTTGCAGTGGACATTATGCACTTGTTACACAACAACCCCTTAGAGGAAGGGCCAAGCAAGGGGGACAACGGGTAGGAGAAATGGAAGTTTGGGCTCTAGAAGGATTTGGTGTTGCTCATATTTTACAAGAGATGCTTACTTATAAATCGGATCATATTAGAGCTCGCCAAGAAGTACTTGGTACTACGATCATTGGAGGACCAATACCTAAACCCGAGGATGCTCCAGAATCTTTTCGATTGCTCGTTCGAGAACTACGATCCTTGGCTCTGGAATTGAATCATTTCCTTGTATCTGAGAAGAACGACTTCTCCGATCTAAATAAAGCTTGTCCCAAGGATTGTTTCCCACTGCCAAGGATTGACCAGTTGGTAGATGCCATGGTAGGTCACGAGCTCAAGCCCTTCATGGACGCGTATTCTGAATATAACCAAATCGCGATGAATCCTGTGGACCAGGAACATACTAGCTTCATGACCGAACACAACGTATACTGTTATAAAGTTATGCCCTTCGGGCTGAAGAATGCCGGGGCCACATATCAATGCTTGGTCAACAAAATGTTCGCTAGCCAGATCGGGAGCAATATGGAGGTGTATATCGATGACATGCTTGTTAAATCAAAAACTGCCAATAGCCATGTGCCTCATTTAGAGGAATGTTTTGGAATATTAAGGAGGTATGACATGAAACTGAATCCCTAGAAATGTAATTTCGGAGTGCATCTGGAAAATTCATGGGGTTCATAGTCAACACAAGGGGAATAGAAGCGAATCCTGAGAAAATCAGGTCATTGTTAGAAATTCCCTCACCCAGGTCGCGTAAAGAAGTTCAAAGCCTAACTGGAAGGGTGGCGGATTTGAATCACTTCATTTCAAAATCACTGACAAGTGTTTGCCATTCTATAACTTGCTTAGAGGAAACAAGAAATTTGAGTGGACCGAGGAGTGTGAATAGGCATTCCACGACCTAAAAATGCACCTGGCCGAGCCCCCGGTATTATCTAAACCTATGTCTAGAAAATTGCTATTCCTTTATTAGGCCGTGGCAGAGAAAGCAGTAAGTGCCGTGTTAGTTCGAGAAGAAGACCGTGCTCAGAAACTAGTATATTATGTAAGCATGAGACTTCTTGGAGTCGAGTCATGATATCCACTGATAGAATAACTGGCATTTTGTCCGATATTGGCTTTTAGAAAGCTCCGACCATATTTCCAGTTCCATTCAATCAACGTCTTGACCAACCAACCTTTAATGCAGGTCTTGCAAAAACCTGAAACGTCGGGACGTCTCTTAAAATGGGCCATCGAACTTAGCCAGTTTAAGATATTGTAGATGCCACGAACCTCAATCAAAAGTCAGGCCCTTGCTGATTTTATGGTTGAATGCACCGATTTTCAAGAGGAGCTCTTGAGGGAGCCGGTGCAGGAATTATGGAAAATATTCATTGATGGATCGTCAAACGAGAACAGATCAGGAGCTGGGATCATCTTAATCTCCCCAGAAGGGCATCGGTTGCATACATCTCTGAGGTTCGGATTTGAGGCATCCAATAATGAAGCCGAATATGAGGCCTTACTAGCAAGACTGAGGGTAGATAGAGAGCTCAAGGTGAAAGCCATCCAATGCTATAGCGATTCCCAACTCGTGGTAAATCAAGTATTGGAAGAGTATCAAGCTCGAGGTACCAAGATGGTGGCCTACCTAGCTAAGGTAAAGGGAGAAGTCTGAATTTGAGTACAACTTTGTTGAATAGATACCCCATGAGTAGAATTCTAATGCTGATGCTTTGGCACGACTTGCTACCACAAAAGAGGCTGAGACATTGAATGTAGTGCCAGTGGAGTTCTTGGAGAGTCCAAGTGTGACAAGAGAAATGATGGAGGTCAGAATGATCGACATAAGATTGACCTGGATGACATAATGGAGTATCTCGTAATGAGAAAGTTATCCGACAACAGAAAAGACGCGAGAAAAATACTATATCAAGCTCCACAGTACGTAATAGTAGATGGAACCTATATCGGCGTGGTCATTTGTTACCTCTCTTGTGATGCGTTCTGCCCGAGGAAGCCAAAACCATTTTACAAGAAATACACGAAGGCTTTTGTGGGGATCATGCTGGGGGGCAAAACCTAGCACTAAAGATACTGAGACAGGCTATTTTTGGCCCACTTTAACGAAAGACTCAATCTCGTATGTTCAGAAATGAGACAAATTCCAGCGTTTCTCCATAGTTACCCGAGCTGCTCCAATCGAGCTAATGATCATTTCATCCCTGTGGCCATTTGCAATGTGGGGAATCGATCTAATAGGTTCCCTTCCTATGGGAAAGGGAGGAGTTCGATATGCGGCGATGGCGATCGATTACTTCACTAAGTGGGTGGAAGCCGAGCCTCTGGCAACCATCACATCAAAAAGAGTCCTGGACTTCGTGGTGAAAAATATTGTATGTCGATTTGGACTTCCTAAGAAAATCGTGTTAGACAACGGGACACAATTTGGCAGTGATCTTTTCACTGACTTCTGTGAAGAATATAACATCATGAAGAGTTTATTGTCAGTAGCATACCCACAAGCCAACGACCAGGTCGAGGCTGTAAACAAAACCCTTAAGGCAAGCCTGAAGAAGAGGTTAGACGAAGCCAAAGGACTATGGCTCGAAAAACTCCTGCAAGTACTTTGGGCCTACCGAACTTCTCATAGGACCTCCACGAGGCATACTCCTTTTTCTTTAACTTTTGGAAGTGAAGCCATGCTTCAGTCGAAGCCATGGGTAGCTACTCACAGGCAAAGGACATTTAATCAAGAACATAATGACAGGCTACTTAATGCATCTCTCGATCTAATCGAAGAAAAATGAGATGAATTGCAGTTACAGCTCGCCATTATCAACAAAAAATCACTCGCTATTTCAATTCTAAAGTTAAGGGGCACAGATTTGGATTGGGCGACCTAGTTCTCCGAAGGGTCTTTTTGGCAAATAAAGACCCCAAGGATGGTGTATTAGGCTCAAACTAGGAGGGACCATACTAGGTCGTAGAAGTCCTGCGTGAGGGAACTTTCAAGATAGCTCGATTGAATGGGGAAGTAGTCCCACGGACCTGGAATGCTCTGCATTTGAAAAAGTATTATCAATGGTACCACCATCAATGTAAGGCTTATTTATAAAAGCCATTTCAATTAAATAATAGATGGATTGTTAAATAACTATTTCTTAGTGTTGCTATTGCAAGCTCGTGTTCTCATATTTGTAAAAGCAACCAAGAAAGTTTATACATTCTTGTTACTTGGGGGGCACATAACCGAGGTTGGAAAAATTAAGCATGCTCGGATAAGATTAAAAAACTTAGAAGCTTGGAAAAATTAATTATTCAACGGCTTTTCAAAGCTCGAGTTTTCAATAAACCTAGCGCGAACTAAGATTAAATCATCTAAAACCCTGGATATAACCAGGTCCAAAAACTTGGAAGCTTTGGAAAATTGATTATTCAACGGCTTTTTAAAGCTCAAGTTTTCAATAAACCTAGCGCGAACTAAGTTTAAATCATCTAAAACCCTGGATATAACTAGGTCAAAAAACTTAGAAGCTTGGAAAAATTGATTATTCAATGGCTTTTTAAAGCTCAAGTTTTCAATAAACCTAGCGCGAACTAAGTTTAAATCATCTAAAACCGTGGATGTAACCAGGTCCGGAAACTTAGAAGCTCGGAAAAATTGGTTATTCAAAGGCTTTTTAAAAGCTCGAGTTTTCAATAAACTTAGCGCGAACTAAGTTTAAATCATCTAAAACCCTGGATGTAGCAAGGTTCGAGGCCTTATTCTTAACAGGTGCGACGCAAATAAGCGAACAAAAATTTGGACATAACCAAGTTCGATAAAATCTATCTCGATCTAAAATTCGATTCCTAAAATCTCGAATGTACAAGAGTCTAAGGATTCATAAGCATGAGAAGATAATAAAGGAAAGATAAACGGATCAAAAGTTAGGTATATATTAAAAATAAGATAAACAAACATAGTCACATAGAGGAGAAATAAGATCAAACTAAACTCGAAGGCAATTGTTTAATATCAAAAGATTGTTAGACAAATACAAAGAAAATCATAAATAAAATCATTGGGCCCTGTCAGCTCGCCCTGCCGAAGTGACCTCCTCACCATCTCCCTTCGCTGCTCCGGAAGCCTCACTAGTCTTCGAGGGTTCTTGCAAGAACCGAGCCTTTAATTTAGCAAGGTACGGATCCCACAACCCAGGCTCCATAAAAGAGAAGTTCCCATCCTAGTTGAAAGCCCAACAATGGTATAGCATCTCCTCCATGGCTGATGACGACACTACCTTTTCCTCCTTGGCTTTAACTTTGGCCTCGAGTAGCTTCACTTTGAGCTCACCAATCTCGACCTGAAGCTGTTCAGCATGATGGTTTGCTTCTGCGGTCTGAGCTTGGGAGACGGATAGTGTTGTCTTTAGGGCCTGATTACTTTCTTGGGAAGAGGTAAGAGCAGCCTTAGCAGCATGCTCATTCTTCTGAGCAACTGTCAAGGCAGCTTTGGCAGCTTGCTCACCTTCTTGAGCAGCATTTGTTATATTATTTTATAATATAATGTAATATTATATTATAATATAATATAATGTTTTAGATTAAATAAATGTGACAAAGAGTGTCACATATTGTAACATATAATAGAGAGTTACAATATTTAGATATATGCGATATATCCAAATAATGTAACATATTTGGTGTTACAAATTTGTAACTTCCAAATATTACCCTTTATTGTGTAAATTTGTTGTTACACAATATTGAGATGAATTTCATAAAGCCATATGTGATATGGCTGTTAGAGATGTGATTTTAACCCCAATAATGTGTTTTGGGAGTTACAAAATCATTTGGGAGGGTTTGGAACCGTTTGGAAAAACAACACATTTTTTAGTGCTGAAAATGGTCAGTGGTCACGGCCACTGAATGTTGGTGGCCGCGGCCTGTGGGACAGAGGCTAGTGGCTATGGCCACTAATGTCTCTGGCCGCGACCACAAGCCAAAACTGACCATTTTTTCAGTTTTTTCAATCTTTGTTGAACGGCTCAAAAAACCCAAATAACTCCCAAATCTCATTTTTAATTCCATATTAATCCAATTAAACATTGGTAACAACCATGGGGGTTGGTGGAATTTGAAATTCAAAGGGTGTCTCTAAACTCTATAAATAGGAGCCAATAGCTCACTTGTAAGACACAACATTTCTATCCATTAGAACATTTGGCTAGAAACACCTTGAGGCTTGATTATTCCAGAAAGAATTTCCTATAATCTGTGAGAGATCCCTTAGTGCTTGAGTTAGGGGGATATAAGCTCTTGGACAAAGGTTTCAAACCTTGTTCAAGTTGGTGATCCCCAACACTCTTCACTTTGGTTGTGTGAGTGAAAGTTTATTGTTTTGGTTCTTGTTCTTATTTTCTTCTATTGCTCTTTCTTCTTTTCTTTTTATTCTATTTACTTGTACTTTTGTTTAAGAGTTGTAATCCTTTTATTTCCTTTGTTCAAACACTTCTAGTTTACTTGTATCTTTTTGTAATAGAGTTGTACTTTCTATTTCTATCATCTTACATCTCCTTCTCCTTTTATTTGTATTTTCAGTTATAGAGTTGTAACACTTTATTTAATCAATCCTTGTCTATTGTAATATTTTGCATAGAGTTGTAATATTTTCTTACCATTTCCATTGAGACAATTTATATTTTCCTAACAATCAAAAGCTTATCCCTTTTTGTTTTAATGGAAGGGGAGAGAATCAAGATCATGAACCAAGACCTAGTGAGATTGGATAGGTTTGATGGATCCAATTTTACTAGGTGGCAAGACAAGGTGAGGTTTCTTTTAACCACTCTCAAAATCGCCTACATCCTTGAGTCATCCTTGGCACCTCTAGCCGAGCCATCCGACAAAGACACTCCCGAGGAGGTGGAGAAGAGAAGGAAGAGGGAGGAGGACAACCTTCTTTGTAGGGGTCATATCCTTAATTCCCTATCCGATAGGCTCTATGACCTCTACACCGAGACCAAATCGTCCAAGGAGATATGGGATGCACTTGAGAAAAAGTTTAAGGCGGAAGAGGAAGGTACCAAAAAGTTTTTGATATCTCAATACTTCAATTTCAAATTTTTTGGTGATAAACCTATTCTTCCTCAAATTCATGAATTGCAAATTATTGTTAATAAATTGAAAGTGTTAAAGATTGAGCTTCCCGAGGCCTTTCAAGTTGGTGCTATTGTGGCTAAATTACCACCAACTTGGAAGAGCTATAGGAAAAGAATCCTTCATAAAAATGAGGATTATTCTTTAGAGGAGATCCAAAAACATATTCGAATCGAAGAGGAATCGATATGTAGAGATAAACTTGTGGAGGGGTCTAATGGAGAGACTTCCAAAGCAAATGCGGTGTCACAACCAAAACATCCCAAAAAACAAAGGGAAAAAGGGTAATGAGAAACCTTTGGGTCCAAAAACCAACCCAAACAAGTTTAAGGGCGAGAAAGGTCCTTGCTTTGTGTGTGGGAAAAAGGGTCACTATGCTAAAGAGTGTAGACATAGAAAAGACCAACAAGGACCTAAGGTGAACGCAACTCAAGAGGAAAACATAGTTGCTACCCTTAGTGAGGTGAATGCGGTCCAAGGCAAGGTGAAAGGGTGGTGGTATGATACATGTGCCACCGTCCATGTCACCTATGACAAATCATTGTTCAAGACCTTTGAAGAGTCAAAGGGCAACCATGAGATACAAATGGGCAATGAGGGCAAATCCAAGGTACTTGGCAAAGGTACTATTGAAGTCTACTTCACCTTCGGCAAGAAAGTTACATTAGTGAATGTACTTTATGCTCCCGAAATGAGTAGAAACTTGGTAAGTGGTGATTTGCTTGGAAAGCCCGGCAATAAAGCCGTTTTTGAGTCCGGTAAACTTATACTTACCAAATCAAATGTATTCTTGGGAAAAGGGTACTCTTGTGAGGGAATGGTTAAATTGTGCACCAATGATGTAACTTTCAATGTTATCAATAAAAATGCTAATTCCGCCTATATTATTGAATTCTTTATTTTTGTGGCATCTTAGACTATCACATATAGGTTTTTCTACCATGAAAAGAGTAGTAAAATGTGGTATGATTGCATGCAATATTAAAAACTATGGTAAATGTGAAACATGTGTTAAGGCTAAAATGATTAAAAAACCATTTCCTAGTGTAGAAAGATCATCTAATTTACTAGATTTAATCCATAGTGATCTTTGTGAATTGAATGGTGTTATAACTAGAGGTGGTAAAATGTATTTTCTTACTTTTATAGATGATTTTAGTAGATATACCTATGTGCTTCTTTTAAAGCATAAAGATGAAACTTTTGATGCTTTTAAATTGTATAAATTAGAAGTTCAAAATCAACTAAATAAAAAGATTAAGGTGCTAAGAAGTGATAGAGGAGGAGATTACTTCTCTAATGAATTCAATACATCTTGTGAAGAAAATGGTATAATTCATGAGTGCATTATACCTTATACACCACAACACAATGGTGTTGCCGAAAGGAAAAATAGGACTTATCTAGAGATGATAAATTCTATGTTGGTGTTTTCTAAGTTGAACTTCAACTTATGGGGTGAAGCGCTTTTAACCGCTTGTCACATTCTTAATTGAATACCGATGAAGAAAAATGAGATATCTCCATATGAGTTATGGAAAGGAAGAAAACCCAACATAGGGTACTTCAAAGTGTGGGGGTGTCTTGCATATTGCAAGAAAAACGAACCTAATAAAACAAAGTTAGGTTCAAGAGCCATAAAATGTGCTTTTGTTGGTTATGCCAACAATAGTAAAGCTTATAGACTATTAGACTTAGAGTCTAATATTGTGATTGAATCTAGAGAATTTGAATTTTTTGAGAATATGTTATGTGACAACAATTCTCAAGCTTCAACATCTCTAAAGGAGAATTTGTTATATGAGAACAATTCTCAAGCTTCTACATCCAAAGTTGATTCTCAAGAGGAGAATTCTCAAAAGGATGTAAAGCAACCCTTTGAACCTAGAAGAAGTCAAAGGCTTAAAAATCATAAAAGTCTAGTAGTGGATGAGATAAATTCTCAACGAATTTCATTCTACATGGTAGAAGGAAATAGAGAGGAAGTCATTAGGAAAATTCCTATTGTACTTCTTGTTGAGGATGATCCTAAGACTTATAGAGAAGCTATGCAATCGAGAGATAGTGCATTTTGGAAAGAAGCCATCAATGATGAGATGGATTCCATTCTTTCCAACAACACTTGGGAATTGGTAGACCTCCACCGGGGTCTAAGCCAATTGGGTGTAAGTGGGTATTTAGGAGAAAATACCACACTGACGACACTATCCAAACCTTTAAAACTAGATTAGTAGCTAAAGGGTTTAGGCAAAAAGAGGGTATCGATTATTTCGATACCTATGCGCCTGTTGCAAGAACAACTTCTATACGAATTTTGTTCGCTTTAGCTTCCATACACAACTTGTATGTTCATCAAATGGATGTCAAAACGACATTCCTTAATGGTGACCTCAATGAGGAGGTCTATATGGAACAACCCGAAGGGTTTGTCCTACCAAAATATGAACATAAAGTTTGTAGACTTGTAAAATCCTTATATGGATTGAAACAAGCTCCTAAGCAATGTCATGAGAAATTTGATCAAGCCATCATGTCTAATGGGTTTAGACATAACAATGGAGACAAGTGTTTGTATTCCAAAACTTGTAAGGGATATGTGATCATTGTTTGCTTATATTTGGATGACATGCTTATTCTAAGTAATAGCATGAAAGGGATAGAAGAAATGAAGAAGTTTCTATCATCAACTTTCAAGATGAAAGATCTTGGAGAAGTTGATACCATACTCGGTATCAAAGTAAAGAAACATAGTGGGGGTTTCGCGTTAGGGCAAGCCCACTATGTTGATAAAGTATTGAACAAATTTAACCATTTCAAGGTTAAAGATGCCAATACTCCATTTGATCATAGTGTAAAACTAGAGAAGAATGAAGGAAGAGCAGTGGCTCAATTGGAGTACGCTAGTGCTATATGGAGTCTAATGTACGCTGCCCAGTGTACTAGACCTGATATAGCATTTGCGGTAAGTAAACTTAGTAGGTTTACAAGTAATCCAAGTGTGGATCACTGGAAGGAAATTGGAAGAGTCCTAGGTTATCTCAAGAAAACCAAAGGACTAAGCCTTCACTACTCCAAATTTCCTTCGATATTAGAAGGATATACAGATGCAAGTTGGATATCCAATCTTGGGGACAACTTGTCCACAACTGGTTGGGTATTTACACTTGGTGGAGGTGAAATTTCTTGGGGTTCCAAGAAACAAACCTGTATATCTCATTCCACTATGGAAGCAGAGTTCATAGCTCTAGCTGCTACTGATACGAACCACACCAACGATTGTGGTGAAACTCGAGACCAAATATGGCAGCCACCAAGAACACACGAAATGGGAATGAAGAATCGCGACCCAATGCTTAGCCAAGCACGAACCTTGGTATGAGGAAGACGCCACAAACGGGGATGGGAATCCGTTTGATAAGTCGGATTGAACGCCACAAGGAATACCCTTGATAAGTTCGAATAGTCTCTTCAAGAACTCAAGAAGAAAACCTCTCAATTTTCATTTCATCAAAATCTTCCTTTCCCAAATGTTTACAAGGCCTAATATAGCTGAAAAATTACATCAAACAAGCCCCTTTGTCTTCCTAATGAAAACCAAAAATTAAAGACAACCCCTTTGTCTTCCTAATGAAAACTGAAAATTAAAGACAACCCTTTGTCTTCCTAATGAAAACCGAAAATTAAAGACAAAAGGACTATTGGACTCACACAAGTCAAATGTTTGACTTTTCACAAAATAAACAAAGACTAAATAAAAAACGTGATTAAAAATAAAAAGACAAGATGACAAAATACAATAAGACTCATTACAAGAGGCTAAATATTGATCAAGCTCCTAAACTGAGTCTTTTGGCTCGCGCCCTCGTCACCGGACCAACTGGAACTATACTTGGATCTTTAGTCTTGGTGTCCTCATCAGCTACCAGCAAAGAGGCCGAATGGTTAAGGGATCTGTTGATAGAGATTCCCCTAATCAAAGAAAATGTATCTACTATATCGATACATTGTGATAGCCAAGCGACATTGGCTAGAGCATACAACAGAGTGTATAATGGGAAGTCTAGACACATTAGTCTAAGACATGGATATGTAAGAGAATTGATTCAAAGAGGAGTCATCTCAATATCCTATGTGAGAATAAGTGAAAATCTGGTGGATCCTTTCACTAAGCCACTAACGAGGGATTTAGTGGCTGCATCTTCTCGAGGGATGGGACTTAAATTCCCTAAAGAGATTCACGATTGATGGTAACCTATCTTAACACTAGTTATTCAACTAGTGTTTGTTAGGTTCAATAGGTAACAACAAGTCAATCAAGTTGTTATCCAGGTTTCCGGATAGCGTTTAGATGGATAGCCTTCGGGGAGCAGAATCATCAAGGTCTTCCACGTTGGGTGACCAAGGCTCACGGATGGACAGAAAGGCTTCGCCTCTCCCGTTTAGTGTCTAGCACACTCCTTCAAGCCACCGCGACCCGGAAGCTCGTCAGTTCTCCCGGACTCCCGAAGGGATATCCTTCGGGGAAGGTCCTTCCAGGAGAAGCTCTTCAGGTTATCTTCGTAGATACGGTTCCGTGCTTCGCACGGAAGAAGACCAAGTGGTCGAGTCACGGAGGAGGCATAGTTGGGATGATATTCACCTGACACAGGATCCTGCCTGACACGCCTGACAGGTCAAGGCCGCACACATCCCAGCACGCCTAAGGGTACCTTTTCGCCTACTGTTCCGCTGACTGCCTGGAAGTGACGGCTGCCTTTTGCTATTTCCCATACTTTCATGTAATTATACCTGCGTAGAGTCTTGTAGCCATGCTACTACAGTAATTGTATCCCCTATTTATGGCTGGTGTAATTAAGACTAAGGGGACAGAGTAAAACCCTAATAAAAAACCCTAGCTATAAAGACCCCCTCATTTTACAATAGGAGGGACGGCCAAAAAATCACATAGCAAGAACTCTGCTAAAATCTCTCTAGCTTCATTTTCTCCAAGAGAACCCGAGAGAAACACTGTGAGGTTGTGAGGTTCTTGTACACCAGCTGTTTAACTGTAATTCTCTACAAGTATAATAACATCGACTCGTGGACTAGGGCTTGTTAACGCCTGAACCACGTAAAAACACTGTTTGTTTATTTACATTTGTGCACTTCTACAGTTCTTATCTTTTTATTATTCCGTTCGTATCCGTTTCCGAAAAACTCGGTAAACATTCTGGTGCTTTCATTGAGAGCTGTAGGAAGTTGTTAGTCAGCTCTTTTTCTGTGTACGTTTTTTGTATTCACTCCGTGCTAAAAAGATGGTGACTACGAGAAAATCCGCGGTTGACAAAAATGCTAGGGTCAACCCCGATACTATGATGGAAGATGCGGTACAAAACGAACCCTCGGACTACCAAGGTGAAGACCCGACATCCCGCCAGGATCGGGTCAGTACTGAAGATACGACATACTTAGAAGACGAAGAAGAGTATGTCCAAGACGGTTACTACAAAGACGGCTGCTACTACGAGAAGGATCCAGAACTGGTCCAAGTAGCCGAAGAACTGGCGGTCACTAAGGCTAAGCTTTCTGAGCAGGAGCGCGTCTCCGAAAAAATGCAACGCATGATGGAGCGCCTCCAAAGAAAGTTCGGAGATCTAGGCGACTTGGACGAGGATGCCTCTGTTCTAGGTGGTGCTGATGCCCCCATGCCGGATCCAGCCGCTGCTGAACCATCCAAAGCCGCCCCTAACAAGGGCAAAGAAAAAGTTGGGGAGCCTGTGCGCACTGACGCCCCTGCACCTCCTAAAGGCGTGAATCACCAGGCCGACTGCCCCCCCCGCACGCAGAAGGTCTCTGGCGCTCCTAAGCCCAGACGTCCTTCAGCCCCAAGGGGGCACTCTGTGCCTAAAGGGCCCGGTGCTAAGGCACCCAGGCCTAGGGGAAGGAACAACCGCCCCAGTGATTCCGTCAACCAGGACGGTCGGGCAGCGGACACGCATTCCGAAGATAGCTGGTCCACGGTGGACCTAAGAAGAAGGTTGGAGGCCAAGTATGAAAAGGCCAAAGGAGAAAAGGTCCGGCCTCGCGGAGATGACCTCCGAAATCATCTTAATGACAAGCTCCGGGGACGTGACCTCCCGGAGAGTGATACAAAGAGGCTCGAGGAACAGATCGCTGCATTGACCAAGCTGGTCCGGAAGCAAAGTGGGGCCCTGTCAGACTCTGAGGAGTAAGACCCGGAACCATGTATTCGGAGGATCGCGGAAACGTCCCTCCCGGATAACTTCAAAATGCCTCACATAGAATTATATGAGGGGAGGACAGACCCGCGCACCCATCTAGCTAAATACAACAAAATGATGCAAGTGGCGCGCGTCAGTGAGGACGCCAAATGCATGTGCTTCTCACTCACCCTTACCAAGTCCGCGGAGGACTGATGGAAAAGATTAGCTCCCGGATCCATCCACAGTTGGAAGGAGCTACAGTCCGCATTCAGAAGGCAGTTCATTGCTGCCCGAGACCACGACATGGAGGTTGGTTCCTTAACCAACATCAAGCAGCTACCCAATGAGAACCTCAAAGCTTTCATTCAGAGAATGATGGAAGCTGCTGCTAAGACCAAGGTCAGCGGCGACATGAAGCTGATCGCCCTTCAATCGGGCCTTACTGTCGGCTCCCTGCTATGGGGGGAAATGCAAAGGAGACGGGCAGAAACGCTGTCCGAATTCATGTCAAAAGCTCAGGGAATCATCAACCTTGAGGATGCCTACCAGCAGGCCTTTGGAGTTCCCCCAGCTCCGACGCCTTCCGTGACTGCGCCGAGCTTTGCTTCGCAAGCTCCTGCACCAGCCCTCACGCTTCCAGGAGCCCAGTTCACTCCAAGCGTGTATGGGCCTTCCGCGTCTGCTCAGACGCCAAGTCAAACCCATTTCTCTGGGTACGGAGCTGTACAAACCGGATGTAGTATCGCTCCCGGACCGTCGCAACCGCAAGCGGAAGGCCCAGAACAAAATCTGAGCCAATCGCGGAATAAACGAGGCGGAAGAAACTCCAACCGGGGGGACCATTCAAAGAAACCCCGGAAGAACTATGAGCCCAAGTTCACAGAGTACACCAGTTTGATAGACTCACGAGAGAATGTCTATCGGGCGACCTGTAATATGGTCAACTACAGGAAGTCCCCGAAAATGTCTCACGGAGGAAGGCGTCCGCGAGACTCCAATAAGAGGTGTGAGTTCCACGGAGACGTGGGGCACACCACAAACGAATGTCTTCAGCTGAAGGATGAGATTGAGTCCCTGGCAAGGGCGGGACACCTCGGTCAATGGGTGAGGATACCCATAATCTATCCCGGACAGGGAGTAGTTCACGGAGCTGCATATTCCCCAGGACAGAGGGGGACCGCTAGCGCTCTTGGAGCCGGTCACCCCCAAGCTCCTGGGTCTCAGTTCCCAGCGCTTCCTGCTCCAACCTCTCCGGCACCCATTGCCTTGTTGGCCCCAGGACCCGGCAACCCATATCCGCTCGGCCTAGCTCCGCCACCCGTTGACGGACACATAGCCACCATTTCCGGAGGACCGCACCTTGCCGGAAGCACACGCAACTCCCAGAAAAGGTACTTGAGGGAATTATAACACACCGGGGAGATGTGCGCCCTGGTTCAGTCACCTGCACAGCGTCCCCCCGAATGATGGATCTTCCCATCACCTTCACGGAAGATGACGCTCGACATGTGCACTTCCCCCACAACGATCCCCTCATGGTGGAAGCCCAGATTGCCAATAAGAAGGTCTCACGGATCTTGGTCGATAACGGAAGCTTCGTAAACATCCTCTTCAGAGCTGCCTTCCACGCGATCGGATTAACCGAGACAGACCTGACCCCATGCCCCATCCAGCTTCAAGGGTTCAATGGGGATGCACTCATGCCATTAGGCAAAATTCAACTTCTAGTCACCCTCAGAGGAGAAAGTGACGCTTGTGCCTTCAAGCACTGCACATTCGTGGTGGTCGACTGCCCCACGGCGTATAATGCCATCCTAGGCCGACCGGTCCTAATAGATTGTGGGGCCATAACCTCGATTCGCCACTTATGCTTGAAGTTTCCATGCGACGATGGGCGTATCGACACCCTCCGAGGAGACCAACGAAGCTGTTATAACGTCTCCGTCCGATCCGTCTACATGGTCCAGGAGACGGTTGCTGCCGTTCCTTTGGCGGAGGAATTACCAGAAACTGGGGGTGCTCAAGGGGCATGCTTTGACGAACTCGACCCTAGAGTGGGGATCGAGAGAGCGATAGAACCGATGGAGGAAGTCGAAGAAGTGATCCTCAACCCAGGAGATCCCACCAAAGTCATTCAGGTGGGGAAAAACCTTCCGTCGGCCATTCGAGAAAAGATCGTGGCCACTGTGAAGAATAATCAGGATATCCTGGCATGGTGCCACGCTGATATGACGGGGATTAATCCTAATGTTGCGTGCCACGCACTCAACATAGACCCATCTGCAACTCCAGTTCGCCAAAAGAGGAGGCCGTTAGACCCAGTGAGGGCCGAAGCAGTCAAAGCTGAAGTGGACAAGCTGATGTCCATAGGCTTTCTCCAGGAGTCACACTATCCCGTGTGGTTGGCCAACCCAGTTCTGGTCCCGAAACCCAATGGGTCCTGGAGAATGTGCATTGACTTCACGGACCTAAACAAAGCCTGCCCGAAAGATTGTTTCCCTCTTCCGCGAATCGATCAGATGGTAGACGCTACTTCCGGGTATGAACTCTTATCCTTCATGGATACGTACTCCGGATACAACCAGATCAAGATGCATGTCGCGGACCAGGAACACACCAGCTTCCTCACGGACAAGGGTGTCTACTGTTACGTGGTCATGCCTTTCGGTTTGAAGAATGCTGGGGCGACGTACCAGCGTCTAGTAAACAAGATGTTCAAGGACCAGCTGGGGAGGAACATGGAGGTGTATGTAGACGAAATGTTGGTAAAATCCAAGACCTCCGGGGACCACAGTGACGACCTTGAGGAAGCTTTCGCCGTGATCCGAAAGTATGGAATGAAACTGAATCCGAAGAAATGTACTTTCGGGGTCTCGTCGGGGAAGTTCCTCGGTTTCATTGTCAGCTCCCGCGGAGTGGAGGCCAACCCTGAGAAAATTAAGGCGTTCATAGATATGCCTTCTCCCCGGAAGCATAAGGATGTCCAAAGCGTTACCGGAAGGATAGCTGCTCTCAGCCGCTTCGTATCTAAGGCCACTGACAAATGCGTCCCCTTCTTCAATGTGTTGCGAGGAAACAAGAGGTTCGAGTGGACCCCCGAATGCGAAGCAGCCTTCCAACACCTCAAGGAACATCTAACCCGAGCTCCCATTCTGTCCAAACCTGTCGAAGGAGAGGCGTTGTTCTTGTACTTAGCTGTGACAAAGCACGCCGTTAGTGCCGCACTCGTCCGGGAAGACGGCCGTATCCAGCTCCCTGTGTATTACGTAAGCAAGGGGTTACTGGACGCCGAGTCCAGATATTCAATGATCGAGAAACTCTCCCTCTGCTTGCTAATCGCTTCGCGGAAGCTAAGGCCCTATTTCCAGGCGCACACCATCAGAGTACTCACCAACCACCCTCTCCGACAAGTCTTGCAGAAGCCCGAGTCTTCTGGCAGATTGCTTAAATGGGCCATGGAACTGAGCCAGTTTGACATCCACTACCAGCCACGTGTTTCCATAAAAGGACAAGCTCTCGCAGACTTTATTGTGGAATGCTCAGGAATGAATGACCTCGCGGAAGATCCTGTCCCGAAACTTCCCACATGGAAGGTCTATGTAGACGGAGCCTCAAATGAAAAAGGAGCTGGAGCAGGGGTCATCCTAATATCTCCCCAAGGACATCAGCTCCAGAGCGCCATCCGTTTCGCATTCCCAGCATCCAACAACGAGGCAGAACACGAAGCCATGCTAGCTGGATTACAACTGGCCAGAGAAGTCGAAGCCCAAAAAATCAAAGTATACAGCGACTCCCTACTTGTGGTAAACCAGATATCCGGAGAATACCAAACAAAAGGCGAAAAAATGGCTGCCTACGTGTCTCTCTCCCGTGGCCTCCTACAGCATTTTAAAGGCTACCAAATCCGCCAGGTCCCCCGGGACCAGAATTCACTCGCGGACACGCTGGCCAAGCTTGCAACAGACCCGGAGATTGAACAATATGGCCTAGTGCCCATCGGGCACTTAGAAGCCCCCAGTACTGAGACACGGAGGGTAAACGCCATCATCGACTATTCCCATTCCTAGATAGGACCCATCCTCAGATTTCTCACCACCGGAGAGCTCCCCACTGATAAAGCTGACGCAAGAAAGCTCCAATATCAAGCTCCCCGATACGTGGTTATGGATGGAAAGCTTTACCGCAGGGGGTTGTCCATACCCTTCCTTAGGTGTGTTGCCGGAACCGAAATCAGCACCATCATCCATGAGATTCACGGAGGCTTCTGTGGCGACCATACCTCCGGGCTGAGCCTCTCCAAAAAGATCCTTCGTCAAGGGTACTTCTGGCCCACCATGAAGAAGGATTGTGTGGATTATGTCAGAAAATGTGAGCAGTGCCAGAGGTACGCCAAGGTTCCGCGAGCGCCGCCTACAGAAATTACCTTAATGACCAGCCCCTGGCCGTTCGCCGTTTGGGGCATTGACCTAGTAGGTTCCCTTCCAACTGGAAGGGGCGGAGTGAAGTATGCCATAGTCGCGGTAGACTACTTCACCAAATGGGCTGAAGATGAACCTATGAACACGGTCACATCTAAGAAAGCACTGGACTTTGTCATCAGGAATATAGTGTGTCGTTTTGGGCTTCCACGAAAAATTGTGTCCGACAACGGGAAGCAATTTGATAGTGAACATTTCACGGACTTCTGTGCTTCGCATGGAATCATCAAAAGCTTTTTCGCAGTCGCCAGACCTCAAGCTAATGGGCAAGTGGAAGCAGTAAACAAAATCTTAAAGACCACGTTGAAGAAAAAACTCCAAGCATGCAAGGCTCACTGGCCGGAAGAGCTTCCGCGAGTACTTTGGGCCTATCGCACGACAGAGAGGACTTCGACGGGGCACACACCTTATTCCATGACCTTCAGTTGCGAGGCCGTCATCCCAGTAGAAACTATGATCCCCTCTCACAGGCAGGACACCTACGACCCTACCCGGAACCACGCCCTTCTCCAGGAGTCCCTGGACATGATCGAAGAGCTCCAGGAGCAGTCACAGGTCCAACTCAAAATGTACCAAGGCAAGATAGCCCGACACTTCAACACAAGAGTCAAGAGCCGTACATTCGAAGTTGGGGACCTTGTCCTACGGAGAGTATTTCCTGCTACGCAGGACCCGAGAGTGGGAGTCCTCGGACCCAACTGGGAAGGCCCCTATGAAGTACAAGAAAAAGTGGGCCATGGGACGTATCACTTAAAGAGACTCGACGGATCTAAAGTCCCACGCGCCTGGAACGCGGAGCACCTCCGCCGTTACTATCAGTAGGCCCCGGACTATCTAGTCGAAAGTCCTTGGTGGACGTAGCAAAATGTAAAATGTGGAGATAATCCTCCCTGCTGTAAAACACATGCCTAATAGGCTAATTTAATGAAACACGGAGAGATTCACTCCGCTTTTACTGCATTTTTTATCCCTGTGTTCAAAGCTGCGTTTTAACAAGTGACCACGCGGTCCGGAGACGTCCGGACCCCACGCTCACTTAGGGGGGTATACATGGCTAAGGCATATCCATACGCCCCTTGAACAAAACATACACAGAACACCACTTATGTGCTAGCATTGTGTTTGAAATTTTTAAATTGTTAAGCTTAGGTTAATTTGTTGCCATGAACATACTTGCATTACGTGTCATGTGTGCATTATGTGTTTATGTGAAAATTGCCATTGAAATGTCTGCCATTATGCATCATGAAAATTATCTCCTGTGTAGCCCAGCGATGAACAGGACTGGGGGTTGGGGCACATTCAGAGAGCTACGCCGAAACACTCCCAACTTCCGGGCAAGTCCTTCAAAAAATATTCTGCGACCGCTGTAAAGCTTTGCTTCGCAAGCTCCAGCTCCGGGTCTCACAAAGTAAAGATGGCAAGATCCGCGACCGCTGTAAGCTTTGCTTCGCAGGCTTCAGCTCCGGGTCTAACAAAATAATGCATGGCGAGCTCCTCGACCACTGCAAGCTTCGCTTCGCAAGCATCAGCTCCAGGAGTAGATATGATCGATCCCCCGATTACAGCAGGCCTTGCTTCGCAAAGCCCCTGCCCCGGGATCGCACATGGTTGGCGTGGCAATTTCCCCGACCGTAACGAACCTTGCCTCGCAGGGCTTCGTGCCAAGCCCCTGAAGTCGGCCACCGTGGGGTTCGCAACGACAGTTAGTTTTGCTTCGCAAAGACCTAGCCCGAAGTCTAGCGACGCTCACCAAAAGAATTCCCGTTCTGGCACCATGGAACGGGTCGCCCTAGCCATCCCAGTGGACGGTATAACTACAAGTCCCGAGATTGGCTATTTACCTTAGGAAGGCTGAGTACGATGAAAGAAGGAGTCTGGCCATTGGAACTAAGAATCCTCCGCAACCTAGAAACTACGTGGGAAAAGACATAAGCTTTTGGAGCTTCAAGTTGGAAATGCTTAGGTTCTGGCCGTTGGAACCAGAACCTCATGCGCCCCTACGACAGTTTCTATCGTATAAAAGTATCTATGCTAAACGCAAAGCTAAACAAAGAACTCGGCAGAAAAAGAATGAAAAATGCTATAATTATGGAAAATACGTCTGCAATGAGAAAAGAGTACAGGGAGCTTCGCCCCAAAGGAAAAAACAAGTGGAAAATGATAATCAGTAAAGAATATTTTTTACAAATGATAAAACCCCTTCAAGCATTGGGGGTGGCTGCGGCTTCCACGACCGCGGCCTCGGGGACATCGGTTTCAACTGAGGACAGCGAAGTCGGCTCTTTGGAAGGAAGAACGGCATCACGGGCTGGATCAGAGGTCCCCGCCCCTTCAAGGACTTCTGCCTCAGGGGCTCCAGCAGGCTCGTCAATGTTGTAAGTTTGGACGTACACCTCTAGGCCTTGATCCCACACCTGTAGCTTCTCCCTCATGGCGTCGGCATCCTCTCCCAGATAGCCTAATACCTCCGGGTTCACTTTCCAGAGAGTATGCATGAGGACCACATGCGATATATTAATCGTCCTGTTCAGTACCACCTCGGCATCCTCCTTCTCCTTCAAGCGCTCCGCCTCGGAGGTTGCCAGCTGTGCCTCCGCGACAGCTAATTGAGCCCTCAGTTTTTCCATCTCGGCCTTGGAGGCATCCCGCTCTCCCTTAAGAGAATCAATCTCCTTGCGCTGCTCCTTATTTTGGTTCAGCACGGATTGCTTCTCGGTCACCCCCTGGCAGTGAATTGCAAGGCTCCAATCTCTTTATCCTTCTCGGCGAGCCCCAACTCCAGCATAGACACGAGATCCCTGCTCCTCTTATGAAGTTGCTCCTCCTCGTGCAGCTTATTCTGAAGAGTGGAATATTCCTCTTGCTGCTTAAGGAGGAGATCATTTTTCGATTGCAAGCGGGCTTCCAAGGTATCCTTCTCCTCCCTGGCTTGGGATAGCTCTTCCCGGAGCTTGGAGTTTTCGGCCTTCAAGTCATCCGATCGCTGTTTGAACTCATTCTCTGCGCTGGCCCGGTACTCTCGATATTTGGCAAGATATTTCTTGTCCGCCTCTTCCTCAGCCGTGCGCCGGGCCTGGTCGATCTTCTCCGAAGCCTCCCCCCTTATGCTCTCGACCTGTTGGTTCAGTTTCTGCTTCTCCGCCTCCAAGGCCTGGCGAGCCACCTGGCTCTCCTCCAGCTGAACCAGAACTGCACCCACCTCCCGGAACGAGCGTTCCGCGATGAGAGAGGCCTGCAAGGAAAGATAACAGAATGAGTTAAGCAGAACCAAATGCACTAAGACAGATGATCCCAGAACACAACAAATGACGGCTTACCCCAGAAAGTTGCTGCTTTACGGCATGCGTCAGCAACAGTGGGTCCTTACTGCTACTGATGGCCCATTTCTCAGAATTGAGCTCGCACAAGCTCAGGGCCATGTCCTCCATCATCTCTGCTCCGAACGGCGCCAATGCACGTCCGAGCCTGGGCACCAGCCTCTTCCCCAAGGCCGGGCCATCCAAGACCGCTCTAGCCGGGTGAAGGGATCTCACCCCTTCGGCCAACTCAGCTCTCTTCACGGCAGACAGGTTGTCTGCCCTTCCCTGAACAACAGCCTTCTCGGCCTCCAACCGCCTCTTCAAAAAATTATCAGCCCGTCTCACACCCTCCAGGAGGGTAGCGGGGAAACGGGTTGGTTTCCGAGGGAAGTGGAACTTCAGGCCAGGCGGAGGGAGGCTTGTTTGTTGAGAAAGTGGAAGAGGAGGAGAAGAAGGAGACCCCGAAAGGGTAGACTCCCTTTGGACCGGAGGAGGAGGTAGACGGGGTATTAGGGATGGTAGCGGAGTCACTACCGCCCCGGGTTGATGTTGCTGCTGATGTTGCTGTTGTTTCGGCTGCTGCTGTGGCGGTGTTGATTTTCTTTGTTGTTGTTGTTGATGTTGTTGTTGTTGTTGTTGTTGCTTTTGCTTTTGCTGCTGGGGTTGTGGTTGCTGCTGGGAGAGGGTAGTCTGGTGAGGACTGTGCGCGGCCCGGAGGTCTCCGTCACCTCCGGGGGAAGAATGTCTGAGGCGTTTCCTCTTGTCGCCCTCAGCCTCTCCTCCAGGACGCTTGCTCACCCCGGTCGTCTTCACGGGGAACACAAGACCTTCCCCATCGCTGCTGCTACTCGAGACCATCATGGTCTCGGAAGGCCCATCGGCAGGAGACTTCTCTACCCCCGGAGACACTTGCGCCTCGCCACTTGTCTTCTTGGGAGTGGCAGCTTTACCTCCCCTACCAGCTTTGGCCTTTCGTCCTTTCCCCTTGGACGGGTCTTGGCTGGTAGTAGCCTTCTTAATAAGCGAGGTAGCTCTCCCCAACATTTTTTCTTTGGGATGTTCTGCAAGAAACGTACGAAGCAAGGTTAACGAACCAGCAAGCAATGTGAAAGAAGATAAGCAGAAGACAAGACAATCAACAACATAAAAGCACAAGCAAGTCCGCCAGCAGGGAACAAGGAACAAAAAAGAGAGACGTTTGAGAGGGACGACCATGCACGAGAAACGTGGATGGCCTTCCCCGAGCGAAACAAGACACCGCTTCCTGCTCCAGGAAGCTCCCGTACTCCTTGAAGTCCGGGAATGACATGCTGAGGGAAGAAGGGTCAACCATGATGACACCTTCTGGCAGACTACCGTCACTCAAACACCCGAGGAGCTCATCTACCCTATCGCAATATCTGTCAAAGGGTACCCTACGCGGATCTAGCCTAAGGAAGCGGGGATCGAACCCCATCTGAGAGGTCCGGGAAACCTCAGATAGGCTGGGGGTGTGAATCAATCGAAAGCTAGCCTTACCTATCCCGGAGGTGCCAGCTCCTGGAGTCCCTTCATTGGGGTATGCCGCGGCGTAGCGAGCCTCAATTTCTTCTTCCTCCGACTGGGGGTCGGGGAACCTCTTCGCCCAACTGGGGGACAAATTATTCTCGTCCTGGACTGCCTGGCAGATCACCTTGGACAGTTCCAGGGCAATCTGCTCCCGGACGTCAGCGGACACCTGACTTTGCCCCCTGCCACTCACTGGCCCAATATTTTGGAAGGAGGCGAGTAGCCCATACTCTCTCAGAGATTCGGTGGTCACAAGTCCTTCCACCTTCAGCTCTTCCTCCGAGAACCCCTCGTAGAATTGCGACCTCCTTATCATCTCCGCACAGCGAGGCGTCCGCGGGATGGCTTCTGCAAAATTCAAGCATGGGTGTCAAAAATCCTCCCGGAAGGCAAATCAAACGTGATGAAACAAAGTTAAAAAAGAAAGGAAGGGGCACTTACCAGGGACTTTGAAGTCCAAAGACAGAGCTGGCACCCTCTTCAATGGGAAACCAGTCGTCAGGAACCAGTACTCCCGGAGATCTGGAACCCTCGCGGTATGACAGGTGGGGCACATCACGTCCGGATACCTCTCCAGCCTGTAGAACCCCACCTTGTCTGAATGGCCTCTCATGGGCTGAGACTTCAACCCGTAGAAGTACAGCACCTCCTCCGGGGTAGGAGCCTCCAGGTCCCTGGACTTGCAAAAGATGTACCACCCCGCTAGGAGCTTATAGCTGGGGGGAATCAACTGGAAGGGGGCAATCCCCGCCTTCACGCAGAAATGGGCAAAATAACTCCTTAGGGGCAAATGTGCCCCACACACTATATGTGCCCAGCTCCAAGCACCAAAACCCTCGTGACTCTGGCTAGCCGACTCGCCCAGCACCGACAGACGGTGCCACATCAGGCCTGGGATGTTCTTCAGGCCTGCCTCTGAGGAATACAGCTCCAGCATGCCGTAGTTCCTGAACAGGTTCGGCTTCTGGTCCATCTCCCAGATTGAACTGTTGATAGTCGGTGGGCTAGCCGCGACCACTTTAGTTTTTCCTTTCCCCTTTGCGCCAGCGACAGGGGAACCTTTCTCCTGGGCAGATTCAGCCTCTACCGCAGTGATGAGTTGTTCCTTTGAGATGTTCGTCACTGAACAAAAGAAACAAAGAAGAAAACACTCTAAGCAGTCAGCACCCTTGTCATACCCTAACGGTATCAAAGGCGTCGGGGAGACCCTCCCCGAAAACTGCCGAGAGAAGTGTTTTTCCAGAGAAAGACACCCTAAAGGCGTTCACGCTTATGCCCTAAAACAGCAAACCAGAACAGCGCAAGCAAGACGAGGAACAACTTTCCAAACGCAAATCATCAAAGCATGCAAAAAGATCACTTATTGACTCACATCAGTCACATGCCTATCAAAGCCCTATTCACGCATGCATAAAGATGACACCGGCAGAAAACTCAACCCTAACAACTACCAACGATCTGAAGTTTAGAAGGAAATTTCAAAGTAAAAATACTTACTGGTATTCGAGTATTTGAAGATTGAGGGAGTAACCGGATCACTGCACCGCACGAACACGTGAAGTGAAAGCTGCAAAGACAAGCAACAATTCAAACCTGGAACCTCGGCGAACAAACCTACTGCCAAAACGAAAGAAAAGTTTCTGGATTCCTTACCAAAAGAAGTGGCGAATTCGAAGGAAAGGAAGCTTGGAAGCTTGAGAGTTCGAAGATGTGGGAATCTGAGAATCTGAAAGCTCGAGAATTTGAAAGCGTAAAGAGGAAGAAAGGTCCGTTCCCTCGTTTTTATAGCAGGAAAGAAGTCGTTTCGAATTCCTCAAATGGACGGTCCCGATCTTCCCATTCCGTGTGCATCAGATCCAACGGCTGGGGGTAAAGGGCTGGTCCTATTTATGGCTCCTCGGATAGGAATAAAGTATTTATTTCCCATCATTGCACCATCTCGGGCCCAGCGTACCATTAAATACCGTCAAATCACCACTCAGACGCCTGACGCACGCGAACTCAGCCAATCACCTCATGCGCACGTCTTGATCGCAAAACCAGTCCCTGCATGACGCGTGGCCCTCGCCATACTTGAGTACTTGAGTTCAAATAGAAGAGATTTCCTTCTTTTTCGTACTAACACTCAGACGGGAAAAAGGAACTCTTCCAGGGACACAGGAGGTGACCCCTCGTCTAATCTAGGGATCAGAATACCCGGAGGACTGTACAAGCCCCCGGACCTCTCAAGCTCCGTGACCTTGGGGGGTAAATGTTATCCAGGTTTCCGGATAGCGTTTAGATGGATAGCCTTCGGGGAGCAGAATCATCAAGGTCTTCCACGTTGGGTGACCAAGGCTCACGGATGGACAGAAAGGCTTCGCCTCTCCCGTTTAGTGTCTAGCACACTCCTTCAAGCCACCGCGACTCGGAAGCTCGTCAGTTCTCCCGGACTCCCGAAGGGATATCCTTCGGGGAAGGTCCTTCCAGGAGAAGCTCTTCAGGTTATCTTCGCAGATACGGTTCCGTGCTTCGCACGGAAGAAGACCAAGTGGTCGAGTCATGGAGGAGGCATAGTTGGGATGATATTCACCTGACACAGGATCCTGCCTGACACGCCTGACAGGTCAAGGCCGCACACATCCCAGCACGCCTAAGGGTACCTTTTCGCCTACTGTTCCGCTGACTGCCTGGAAGTGACGGCTGCCTTTTGCTATTTCCCATACTTTCATGTAATTATACCTGCGTAGAGTCTTGTAGCCATGCTACTACAGTAATTGTATCCCCTATTTATGGCTGGTGTAATTAAGACTAAGGGGACAGAGTAAAACCCTAATAAAAAACCCTAGCTATAAAGACCCCCTCATTTTACGATAGGAGGGACGGCCAAAAAATCACATAGCAAGAACTCTGCTAAAATCTCTCTAGCTTCATCTTCTCCAAGAGAACCCGAGAGAAACACTGTGAGGTTGTGAGGTTCTTGTACACCAGCTGTTTAACTGTAATTCTCTACAAGTATAATAACATCGACTCGTGGACTAGGGCTTGTTAACGCCTGAACCACGTAAAAACACTGTTTGTTTATTTACATTTCTGCACTTATACAGTTCTTATCTTTTTATTATTCCGTTCGTATCCGTTTCCGAAAAACTCGGTAAACACAAGTGAATATTAGTTGTACTCAAAACAAGTCCCATCTGAGATATTCAGTACTTGTGTGTTACCAAGTTGAGGGTTAAAACTGAAAGGTTTTTTAATAGAATTCAGTCTTGTAAAGACAAGTATTTTCTGGTAACAAAATATTGTAAGAATTCTACCTATATGGACCTAGAGGTGGTGCCGCCTCTCATGAGAATTGGGAGTATTCTCAAGAACGTCCATGAATGGAAAGTGCACATGGCCATTAACGGTGCAAAACGAGACATAGAGGTCTCAAGTGAACATCGCAAAGGTGTGTGTGTTATCACCGATTTGTTATCATGAAAAGATGGTTCAATGCCTATTGCAACCAATTTTTCGACAAATTTTGTGATAATTACACTATAGTAAAGTTCAAGTTGAAAAACACTTTGCTTTATACACTAATGCAATGACTCCTATAAGAGAGAATTCTTATTTAATCAAGTGGGGGATATGTTATATTTTAAAATATAATGATTGATTAAATAAATGTTACAATAGATAACTATTTAATCTAGTGGGGGAATGTTATATTATTTTATAATATAATGTAATATTATATTATATTATATTATATTATAATATAATATTTTAGATTAAATAAATGTGACAAAGAGTGTCACATTTTGTAACATATAATAGAGAGTTACAATATTTAGATAAATGAGATATATCCAAATAATGTAACATATTTGGTGTTACAAATTTGTAACTTCCAAATATTACCCTTTATTGTGTAAATTTTTTGTTACACAATATTGAGATGAATTTCATAAAGCCATATGTGATATGGCTGTTAGAGATGTGATTTTAACCCCAATAATGTGTTTTGGGAGTTACAAAATCATTTGGGAGGGTTTGGAACCGTTTGGAAAAACAGCACATTTTTTAGTGCTGAAAATGGTCAGTGGTCGCGACCACTGAATGTTGGTGGCCGCGGCCTGTGGGACAGAGGCTAGTGGCTGTGGCCACTAATGTCTCTGGCCGCGGCCACAAGCCAAAACTGACCATTTTTTCAGTTTTTTCAATCTTTGTTGAACGGCTCAAAAAACCCAAATAACTCCCAAATCTCATTTTAAATTCCATATTAATCCAATTAAACATTGGTAACAGCCATGGGGGTTGGTGGAATTTGAAATTCAAAGGGTGTCTCTAAACTCTATAAATAGGAGCCAATAGCTCACTTGTAAGACACAACATTTCTATCCATTAGAGCACTTGGCTAGAAACACCTTGAGGCTTGATTATTCCAGAAAGCATTTCCTATAATTTGTGAGAGATCCCTTAGTGCTTGAGTTAGGGGGAAATAAGCTTTTGGACAAAGGTTTCAAACCTTGTTCAAGTTGGTGATCCCCAACACTCTTCACTTTGGTTGTGTGAGTGAAAGTTTATTGTTTTGGTTCTTGTTCTTATTTTCTTCTATTGCTCTTTCTTCTTTTCTTCTTATTCTATTTACTTGTACTTTTGTTTAAGAGTTGTAATCCTTTTATTTCCTTTGTTCAAACACTTCTAGTTTACTTGTATCTTTTTGTAATAGAGTTGTACTTTCTATTTCTATCATCTTACATCTCCTTCTCCTTTTATTTGTATTTTCAGTTATAGAGTTGTAACACTTTATTTAATCAATCCTTGTCTATTGTAATATTTTGCATAGAGTTGTAATATTTTCTTACCATTTCCATTGAGACAATTTATATTTTCCTAACAGCATTCAGGGCAGCCTTGGCAGTGGCCAGCTTGGCTCAGATCTCTTCATTTATGGCCTTAGCATGAGCTATGCTTCGGTATTGGGCCAGGACGGACTACAGAATAACAAAACAAGTTCAAATAAAAAAAGAAAAGGAAGAACATATTAAACAAAAAGGAAAAAAAAATAGTTATGGGAGAAGGAATCACGTTGAGATTCATCCCCATGGTAGATTAGAGGACGTCCTCTGGGATGCGCTCCTCTATGGCCCTCAGGTCCCTCGCACTAGCTTTGTATGCGTGACCCACCATATGAGTTGCAGTCTCATATACTATACCCCGAAAGGATTCGGGGATTCTAGGTCTTGTGTTTCCACCGGTATTCAAACGATGGGGGCCTTAGTTTGAATGACTTGGGGAGGTGGAGGCATGTTTTGAGGAGGAGGAGGAAGTTGCTCAACAATGACAGTAGTCACCGGAGCTGGCTCCCGAGAGGAGCTCGTGTCTTTACCCTTGGAGGGGGATTTTGTAGTATCTCCCATCTTAGGGACGGTCTTCTTCGCCACTCTGGGCCTCATCATGATGGGGCCCACTCCGGTTTTCATAGCCTGAAAGGCAGTCCGTAGGTCGGGAGCTCCGATCGATTCCATCTCTTCGCCAAAAGTTATGGTTCAAAGACATGTAAAGAAAAGGGTGAAATATAGAACCTACCCTCCGGGCTGGGGGAGGAGTCTATTATCACTAGCTCGGGTGTATGAGTCGGGCTAGGCACGACCTCCAGCCTTGGAATTAATGGAGGGGAGGAGAATCTAACGATATAATCTCTAAGATCCTTGGGGCTAGATTGTCTACATATTGCCTAAACCCAGGAGAAAATGCTCCCTGAAGCAGAGAAGGCCAGGTCCTAAGGTTGGTTCCGTACTCTTCAAAAATAGAAGACCTAAAGTTCAGCGTGTTGTTAACTACAATGGTGTGAGTGGGAAAACTGTGGTCGTAACGTACTACTAAATGATCTACGCATTGAAGGAGAGTTACATTTATGTCCGGGTCAATGGGAGAACCTCACGAAAATGTTACTCTATGGTGAGAACCTCACGAAATGTTTGTCCAACATCAACATGGTGTTGATTTTAGACAACATCGAGTTCGTGATAATCAAAGATATTCCTATTTTTCTCATGCAACGATCACCAAATCCTTCAAAGAGGATTGTTGATGGTAGTTCGAGAAAATGAAAGAATACTAATACTACTAAACAAGCTCAAGGAGAAGCTGCTTTGAGCTTCTTCTTCGAAGAACAAGAGAGGAAGAAATTCATTTAAAAAGAAAAAGAAGTCAACTGGCAAGGCACCAAATGCTGCAAAGCATCTTGGAGCAAGGCCTGATTATAAGTACACAAAAAGGGGAGTGTTTCCAACTGCAAGGAGACTAGGAATTGGAACAAGATTGCCCGGAACTCAAGGCATATGGAACCCAAAATAATTAAATTTGTCTTGGATGCATGTGATTTTAGAGGATGATACTTCGGTTTTGGATCGCTAAATCACAGTCTACTAACACATGCATGTACCTTTTTACACTTTTAGCATTGGAAAAGCCATGAAGGATAAAAAGCCACGGCTTGGTATCCATTAAGGGTTGTTCATATCAAACAAGGCAAAAGGATAAGCTTGAATGAATTTTGGAAATAAATATATTGTTTTAAGACAATGTTTATTTTATTCCGATTTTCAATGGAAATTTTAATTTAAGTTTTTCTTATTACATCAACAACAATTTGTAGTTACTTTCACAAGTAATAAAATCCTATTTATTTAAATGGATGTGAATTGTGGGGTGGATGTATGAAAAATAGGCTATACCTATTGCAACTAAACAAACCCTATGTTATAAATAATGAGTTGTTTAAGACAACTAATTCTAGGACCGTTAAACGACAAAAGGTCAATAACGTTAGAAATGATGTACCTTTGACGTTTTCGCTTTGGTCATATTTGTTATGATAGGATTCAAAGACTAACAAAGGCTGGGCCTTTGAGGGAACTCACCTAGGGTGACCTGCCTGTTTGTGAATCTAGTCTCGAGGCAGAATGACAAAGCGTCCATTCTCTGTGATAGGAGAAAGGGCCAAAAAACCACTAGGGCTAGTATGTTCAAATGTCTGGGGACATATGAATGTTGAAGCGAGGGGTGGTTATGAGTAGTTTGTCACCTTCATCGACGATTGCTCTAGAGACTCATGTAAGTACCTAAAGCATAGGAATTCTGTGAATTTGTTAAGAAATTCAAAGAATTCATTGCTATGGATTTAAAACCAAATTAGGTAAAATGTTAAAGATCTTGCGATCTGATAGGGGTGGAGGATATTTGGATAATCAGAACCAAGATCATTTAATAGAACTTGAAGATTTGTCTAAAACAACTGTCCCAAGGACTTCGCAACAGAACAGTGTTGCTGAGCGGTGTAAATCGCACGTTTATGAAAATGTGTGTTCTATGATAAGCTATTAAGCTCTACCAACTTCTTACCCAGATCTTTTCTGGAGACATACTACCTAGACCGCATGTGATATATTTTTTTTAAATGTTGTGCCGTCTCAAAAGTTGTCTCCAAGACACCACTAGAATTATGAAATGGTCGTGAACTTGGTTTACGTCATTATGGAATTTGGTGGTGTCATGTTTTTGTCATGAGGAAAAAGGTAGAAAACTAGAACAGTGAGCTGAGGGTTTGCTTGTTTGATGGCTATTCTAAAGGTACTCAGAGTGGTCTGTTTCATAGTCCAGTAGACAAGAAAGTGTTTGGCTCTACAAATGTTACTTTTCTGGATATCGACTACATAATGAATTTCAAGTCTCATAAAAAAATAGTATTAGATGGAAAAATGATAAACTATTGTTCCATCCTTACTGACGCAAGTCGATGATAACAAGGTACATTTAGAAACCACTAATCCAAGTCAGAAAGTTACAATGCCTCGTCATAGTGGGAGGATTTCTCGAAACCTGGTACCTATGATATGGATAGTGAAACCCACAAGTTGGTTGGGGATACAAGTAACAATGATTCGTTGGCCTTTAAATAGGCAATGGGTAAGTCTGAAAGGGATTTTTGACTCAAAGCCAAGTACCAGGTAATAAAGTCTAAGTACTCTTAATTTGTCTGAGATCTTGTAGATATGCCATTGGACTTTAGGCCCATGGGGTGCAAGAGGATATATAAGAAGAAGAGAGGAGCTGATAGAAAGGTCGAGACATTAAAGGCTCGACTCGTGGCAGAGAGAGAAATTTGACTTAGAGAAAACTTTTTCTCCAGTAGCCATGTTAAAATTCATTAAGTATACTCTTATCCATAGCCACAACTCTTGATTAAGAGATAAGGAAAATGGACATCAAAGAAGCATTTTTAATGGATATCTTGATGAGACAATTAACATGTATCAATCAGAAGGATTTAAAGTAGTTGGACAAGAAATTCGGCAAGCTGAGTAAGTCAATCTATGACTTAAACAAGCTTCGCGCTCCTGGAAATGTTAAATGGAAACATTAAGACCTGAGTTTTTGAATAAAATGTAGTTGATCCTTGTGTTTGACAACTTAGGGAAAAAGACATTGTGGTGTTTTGAATCCTTTGTGTAGATGATATCTTATTCATTGGAAACAATGTCAAGAAATTATCAAACATAAAGAACTGGCTAGAAACGAAATTCCATATTTTGTTGTAGCAAGTCGTGTTCTTGGTATCCAGAACATCAGGGAAATAACTGAACTTTAGCTCTAACTCAAGCGACCTACTTTAGTGAGGTGCTTGGTCATTACTCTGTAACAAATTCCGAGAAAGGATGTTTAGTGTCTTGACATGGAATTTATTTTTCTAAGCAGCAGTCTCCACAGACTCCTCAAGAGAAAGAAAAGATGTAACGAATTCCTTATGCATTTTAAATTAGAAGTCTATGTTGTGTGTTGTGATCGAAGATCTTCTATGCAGTGGGAGTAGTGAGCAAGTGTCAATAAAACCTTTGAAATAAACAATAGATGGAAGTCGGTATCTTTGATGGACTAGAGACTATATGTTAGTCTTTCCAGGTGGACCTTTGTGCCTGTTAGGCTACACATATTCAGATTTTAGACTGATGTTGATGACAAGAAGTCTACTTCTGAAAAATATGTTTACTCTTGGGGGTGGAGCTATGATTTGGAGAAGCATTAAGCTATCTGCCATTTTAGAATCCATTTTGGAGGCTGAGTACATAGCTGTGTCTATGGTGGCTAAGGAAATAGTCTGGCTAAGGAAGTTCTATACGGATCTCGGTGTTATTCCAGAAATGGATAAACCACTCATTTTGTCTAGTGACAGTAATGAGGCAATAGCGAATTTGAAAGAACCTCGAAGCTACAAAAGAGCAAAGCATAAAGAGAGAAAGTACCACATTATCGAGGATGTGTGGCGAATGTGTGAAGTGAAGGTGATGAAGATAGCATTGTAAGGCAATCTTTCATATCCCTTTACAAAGATATAAGCAGAAAACATAATTGTGAATCATGTAGAATGCATGGTTTTGAGAAACATGTCCCATTTGTTTTAAAAGGGCAAGTGGGAGTTTGTTGGGTTTTATGCCCTTATAAAACCATGTAGACATGTAGCACGATTTCATATTATCAATAAAAGTAGTAGAAATCATTTAGTTTGACAACCGTGTTGCTTGCTTGTTTTATTACATGATTATTGAAATAATACAAACATTTATAAAATCCCGAACATATGGATAGTTACAATTATAGTGACTAGGTCACAGTGGATTATATTTGTAATTATATGTTCAAAAGAACGAGTCCTAAGATTAGATCAGTGCATTGGATTTTCACTGATTAGGCAATCTACGATATGATCTACTTACACATTCAGGGTGTGATGTCTTGTCCAAGGCTTCGACCAAGTAGATAAGATCGGATGTATTTAGTTATATCGGACTAGGACCGATATTGATTATTGATTGATAAATAAGTATCGTTGTTATTAAATCTAATCAATGTCACAATGTTGACCATATTAAATCGATCTTAATTCTGAGTGATAATATTCTGCTAATTATATTATTTAAATCTTTTGACTTGTTCGTTACCAGCTTACCCTACGGTCTAGCCCATACTTACATCTTGGAGATTTATTAGTGTAATTGAGTGGGAGTATTATTCATAGATACGAAATCTATAACTTCTGTATGAGAAGTGAAAAGATGATTTCCTTAATTGCTTTGTTCAAAAAGTTAAATGATTGAGATCTCATTTTTGTGATTAAATTCACGGAAATATCATTTATAAGGAACTTAGTGGGAGTTAAGGATAAAATACTGATGAGGGGTAAAACAGTCATTTGCACCCAGCTCGTTAGTAAGTCATCGATAGAGGATTGACTGATTGTAATGGTTATAACAATGGATAACGTATTTATGGTTTTGAAAATACGTTCTATGAATTCAAGAGTTCAATTCCGAGTCTATAGTGGAGTCACGAGGAATTAATAAGGTAGTGAAATTATTCGTAAATAAATTCACGGTAACTTATTGGAGCTTGATTTCATGGATCTATGGTCCCCACATCACCTTTGAGTAAATCATCTAGAATGTCTCAATTAATTGATTTAATTATCAATTAGGATTTTTAAAGTTGACTAGGTCAATTTTGGAAAATTTATAGAGATATGAGATTTAGAGAATAAAATAGAATCTTTGGGTAAATTTATTAATATTGATAAATTGGTATCGATATAAATAAATAATATTAAATCAAGTTTCATATTATAATTAGTTAATTTGAATAAGGATTTAATTAATTAATTAAAAAAAATAAAAGGTTTTGAATTTAGGCCCAGTTAGGATTTAAATTCAAAACAAAGAGATTAGGCCCAAGTCCATTTATGGCAGCCCAAGGCTTTTATTTATTATTATTATTTTTAATTAATTTAAATTTAAATAAATCTCATTAAGTTGCCTATATAAGGAATATGATATCTAGGGTTTTCAAAAAAAAGCAAGTCAGTCTCAGTTGATTTGGGTAAGTGAAAACCTAGACACTCTAATCCTTTCTTAGCCACATTCTCTTCTTCTTTTCTAGATCTCTCTCTCATGTGTTGAGAACCAGCCCACACTAGTTCTAGGTTGATCAAAGGCTTGGTGAGGAAGACTGTGTTGCTGATCTTGTTCAATCTCTTGATAATACTCTGCTACAGAAAGGAATCAAGGGTTAGAGAGATTGAAGGATGGAGTTGTTCCAGTTCCGCTGCGTAATGTAAGTTTTTACTTTACTCTGTATTTGTATCAATTTCATAGGAGCATGTTCTAGGAATTTGCATGTTTGTTTGATAATATGTAAATTGCATGAAAATAAATAAAGATCCTGCAATGATTTTTTCCAACAGTGGCGACTAACTAGCTGGTTGGGGTTAAAACGTATTAACCTAAAGCTAGCAGCAACTTGGTCTAACTCCCTAAAAGGGTATGGGTTACCTTGGCTGGAGGGGCCGGCTGTTGCCCCAGAAGCAGCCCGGTCAGGATTAGGTCGCAGATAAGCTTCGAGATCCCATCTTTTCTGAACGAGAGGCACCTCAGCCTCCTCTTCATCGGTGTTGTCGGCGGTTGGTAGAGCCTCTTATGTGGAGGGAACCTCGGGGATCATCGAAAGAGGAGCTTGGGTCCTCAGGGCCAGTGTTTAACCCTCAAGGATCAACTGATAGGCCAACATCATGACATCATTCACGACTTGGCGATAATCTTTTTTCCTGGGGGAAAGTCTGGACAGTTTCTCGTACTGATCCCCGAGGGTTACCGATTTTTCCATCCTGGCAAATATGGATGCATGAAAAAAAAAACTCAATCAGAAGTGTTTTAAAATATATATATATATATCAAGGAATAAGAAAATTCACAAGATGAATTTGCAAAGGTAGAAGATTTACGAGGACGGTTGAAGTATCGGTGTTCGCAATTCTTGAAGCCATTCGACATAAAGAATAAATCTTTATAATTGTTTGGATGGCTGAGAAGAATGATGATGGAGGCAGAGCTGGGAAATCGTGTGTGGTAGTAAAACCCGTCACCGCGTCCTCTCTGGTTGGGGCTTGCTTTGAGATATAAAAAAAACAAAATATCTACTGGAGAGGGGACTTCCCACTCGTGCCTCAAGAACAGATATTTCAGCCCTGCCAAAAGTCTATATGAATTTGGGGGGAGCTAGAAAGGAGCTAGTTTTACGTAGTTTAAAAAGTCTACGAAATACTGATCCAGGGGAAGGAAGGCCCTAGCCTTCAGATGCTCATTGCTCTAGGCCACGTAGTCATCTTGGAAAGGAGCACAGCTCCGTTCTCCTTCGAACACAGGTCGGGCTAGGAGACCGCCAGCTCCCATCTCGAAGTTGTGACTCAATAGGATTTTATTCACCTTCTCTTGAGTCTTGATTTTTGAGACTATGTGCTCGGCCTCGAAGAATGCGTTGGGCTCGATGGGAACTTCTTTCTCCACAACCAGACCGAAGTGCAGAATAGGAGAGTCAGAGGCGACCTGCTTCCCTTTGTCTTTGTGTTGGGTAGATGAGCTCAGAGGTTTCTTTTTGGGAGGTGCCATCAGATCGCCCGACGACAAAGCGGCCTAGTTAGTAGGCGACCTAAGGTGATCTATAACTATGTCGCGAGGGTACGAAGGATGAAAGAGGTTATTCTCGTTATACAAGCTAAAGTTAGCTGAAACCCATCGCGTGGTGCCACGCGATATCCAAAGCTACGCGCCTCAGTTTCTTAATAGTCCCTTAATATTTAGGGATCCGTGTGTCAGAAATGTCAGGTCACTACTTTCCTCTGTAAGGCGGTTTAGTGCAAAATTGCCTAAGGAATCGTAACCCTTAAGCTACCTGGTATTTAATCTAGAGATGTTACGATTTCTATGCCCCAAACAGGTATTCTCTAAACCTATTTGTCATACTACCCCAGATTAACCCAGAAATTTACCCAGTTTTATGGATACTCTTTTTTATAAAAACATATTCGGTTTCACTTATGGAGCCTAAAGCTGAAACCTTTTCCCTATTGGCATTCATAAAAAGTCTAACAATACCAAACGATGAACATTGCTAAAAAGAAGAAAAATAAGTTTCTTTGGATCATGAAGAATAATGAAATTCGTTCAAAGCAAAGGATGAGATACTTACAGGAAATGTGTTCGATGATTGGAGAATGTAGATTCGGATCACGAAAAGCTCCTGGAATGCGGGCTAGCTGCCTCAGAGGAAGACCTGACAACCTTTTTTGGGCGATCTGCCTACAGTGTTGTCGATGGTGCAACTCGATAACTCGCACTCCACTACACCACATGACACAGAAATACGTACAGTATGCTCTGACAGCACTAGGGGCATGTTCCCAGTAAAATGGTTACCTTTCTGCAATGCACCACACAAATCTCGCTTGGGTCATGGTCTCTATTCAATGCAGCCCAATGCATTGAAGTGTATTAATCCCCCAATAATGGGAAGAATGTGTATTAATTACTTATGATTAACATTAATTATCCCAACCTCCATGAATAGGCCTGGGAGTCTCATTGTAAGGGTTGGATTTTGGAGAGAGAAAACACTTGATACTCAGAGCAATCTAAACGCTGTCTGAGAATACACAATTGGAGCTTGACATCACAAGCTTACAATCCTCTTAATACCAAAGATTCGTGGACTAGGGTTCTTTTATAACCAGAACCACGTAAAAATCCTTGTGTTCTTATAGTTTATTTCTTTAATCTCTCTTATTAAGGTTGATAGCGAAAAAGGCAATCAACAATTTTAATAAAACATTTTCATTAAAACAATAAATTAAAAATCTTTAATTTTGATTTACCATCTCAACTAATTAAGACTAAATGTATTATTACATGAATTATCACATATTAACATATAACAAATAATATAGGACGTTCCTAATAGCATGTTTCTACACGAAGTAATGCATGCTAGTTTCATACTGTGTCGGTATATGAATGGCATGTTATAATGCATGACAAAATATTAAACATTTTAATTACATTCAAGCATTTATAATAAATAAATAAAATAAAAGCAGGTATATTAACTCTTGGGTTTTTCTAGGAAAAATTACAACACTTGCAAAAATATACATGAAAAAATATAACCTAGACTAAGGCTTGATGAAGAGCACTTTGATCTTCAACCTTGAGATGTAGTCTTTTGAGCCAATGCCACCCTTTTTCCATATACATTTTGAATTATACAACTTTTTAATTATTTTAAACAAACTTTAAAAATAATTAAACTTTGGGTTTTAACACCCAAAAGTTTCTAAGACCCAATTTGAATTTGGGTGAATAAATTCAAAAGATAAAATTAAACAATTTAATTTTAATAAATTAAAATTCAAGATAATTTTAATCCGGGATATTTTAATTAAAAAAATTCTAATTATGGAAGATAACAATTAATACATTTTTAATTAGGGTAAATAATTACCATTATTTCAATTAAAGAAATTACCAAATTAAAACCATTTTAATTCAATTTATGATTTTTAATTAAATGAATAATTAAAAATATGTTTATGGTAACAACACATTAGGTGTTGTACCAAGGGGCGGTGGTCAGGGGTCGTCTAGCGTGGGAGTGGGGTGGCCTGTGGCTGAGGTGCGCAGGAGGCACGGTGGCTGGGCAGTAGGGAGGCACGCACAAGGGCCGCGGCAGGGGCACAGGGAGGGGACGGGGCGCACGGGCGCATATGCTAGGCGAGACTACTGGGCGTAGGGGCACGATTGCCTAGGTGCAGGGGTGCAGCTGCAGGGGCGCATCTGGCTGGGCGTGCAGCTGGAGCTCAGGCATCAACTTGGGCTCGGGCTTGAGACAGAATTTTATAACCCAGAATTTTTACACAAAAAATCCTATGCCCCAAAAATGGCTTACACATTTCATCTATAAATTTTAAGAACAATTCCTAAGCCCAAAAGCACCATAATAAAAAACCCTTAAGAATCTATCATCGTGAAAATAAACATCCATCCATTCAAACATATATCACATGTAATATAAAAATGCATATGATCTCACACAACAATTAATAATATGTATAGATTAATGACTTGCTCTGGTACTAATTGTTGGAAAACCAATCAGAGCACGCAACGAAACTGGCGCGTGGTGGGTCCGTTGTTGTTTTATTCTTATTATGAAACAACAGAACAACAACATACAAAATTTTTCAATAATCATATAAACAACTTATATGACCAAGAAAAAAAATCCAGAAATATTATCATACAATACTATTAATCATGTAACAAATATATATATATAAATACAATATATTTATATATATATATATAATATATAAACACAAAAATAAAAAAAATCAAGAACATAAACTTTTACCTCTTGAAGCCTATCTAGTGTCCTTGAGACTTTTTCGTATTTTTATCGATCTTCCTATCCAAAGCTTTGAGCACTCAAACCACGATCTTCCAGAGTGTTCTCTACACCTCAAGATGTGTGTGAGCACATAGAGAACACGAGTTTGTATTTTAGGAATCACAAGTATTTCTAAACACATGAGTATTTAGATTATGGTCTGAGGATGGCTAGAATAAAGAAGAAGAAAGAGAGAGAGTTTTGTTTGACAAAAACTTTGAGAACTATTCTGAATTGTGTATTATGTTGTTTTGTTATTTTTGTATTTTGTTCTTCTTCTTCTTATATATCATATATACAGAGATTTATGTTACCTTAATAATAATAATAATAATAATAATATAATAATGATGATGATATGATTTGATTTTAGGTAAATGTCTAACTTACCATATTTGAAAAATCATTTTCAAATTGTTAAATAATTAAATAAATAAAATAAAAAAACTACACAAATACAATATCTGTATAGTAGTACACGCATGGCACAATCATTGGTCTATGTCACGCATGTACTGTTATTCTCTTTTCAGGGGTTTTGCATTTTTCTTTTATTTAATTATTTAACTAAATCATTCTCCCAAAAAATAATGTATTTATCTTTTTAAGGAAAATATGACAACCATATTTCAAAATTTAAATTCTAAATTCAAAATTCAAATTGATGATCATTATTATCATCATCTTTTAAAATTAAATAAATAAAAAACTATTTTTTGACTTACAAATTTTATTTTCTTCCACTCAAATAAAATAATTAATTTCAAAAATTATTTAATTAATTTATATATATTAAATTCGAAATTTAATATATTTAAATTAATAAATAAATTTTCAAAATTTAATAATTAATTCTAAATTAATTATTCAACCTCAATTATCATATACTTGTATACTTGACCTGAAGAATAAAATTCTTCTCAAATTCCCAAATTACAGTTATACTTTGTATCGACTCTTGTCTTGATATGTTGTTGATAGAGCTAGCCAGGGGACCTATGGACCTATAATATCAAGCTCCAATAAATATTACATTATTAATCAAAGCTCTTTGATTAAATAATCATATTAATTAATCTCATGATTACTGCACTAAAAATATTAGATTGAACTATTATAGACATATATTTACTGAGTACTTTATTAAGAATAAAGTGTCCATTGATATAATTATTACATATATCGTTAATCCTCTATTAATGGTTAATAATTAAAAGGGAATAAAATCATTGCTTTACCCTTTTAACTATATCTTGTTCCTAGAGTACCATTGACTTTACTAGTGAAGGTTGTGTCACAACAAGTTTGCGACGTGAGCGCTCATAACCTTTTTAGTTCCAAAAGTCAACCCAATAGGGAACCATTATTCAATCTATAAGAAGGTATATATTTCATATCTGTTAAACTATGTTCGCAGCCATATACATCATTGAGTCCCCAAAACAATTGTTCTTAGCTTGATCATTCTGACAAACCTTAACGCATGAATAAAAGGATCAGAATACATATATAGGAGTTCATAGTATCCTCAGGATTAAGATCATCGTGTATATGATCATCGTTTGATGTGTTTGATTAATACTATGAAACAATGTTTAAACAAGTACTAACAAATCACACCTGGTCCAGTTCTACATACTCTCTGCATGCAAAGTACCTCCACTAAAGTGTCCTACTACACTAGTAACCCGGATCTAGGTCACATGTATTCATAATACTAGTGGACTATACTAGCAGTAATTAATCTAAAGATTCCATAACTTTATTTATTACGAACTATTTAAGTTTATTATCTTAATCTCGATCCTCCCATGCCAATATGAGATTAAGACCACATAGATAAACTTTGGAATTTTATTATCATATAATATCGGACATAGTCTATATATAATAATGCAATTCAATTATTTATTTCATTTAAAACATTGGTCAACTACAATTGCTTTAAGGGAACTATTCCCAATAGGGAAGACTTTTGAAGTGGGTCATGGAGTTGAGCCAGTTTGATATCACTTATGTCCCCAGAATCTCCGTCAAGGGATAGGCCCTAGCCGACTTCATTCTAGAATGCACCGAGATAACTGAGGACGAAGAACCCGTCGACCCCATAATGCCCTTTTGGAAGATCTTTATGGATAGAGCACCCAATGAAAATGGGGTTGGGGTCGGGATCATCCTAATATCCCCTCAAGGTCACCAGTTGCAAAGTGCCTTATGCTTCCAGTTCTAAGCGTCGAACAATGAGGCTGAGCATGAGGCCATGCTGGCCAGATTATGCTTGGCCCGGGAAGTATGGGTAGAGAACATCGAAGTCCACGACTCCTAGCTGGTGGTTATTCGGGAGAATACTAGACGAAAGAGAAAAATTTGGTTGCCTACGTGGCGTGAACCCGGGAGTTACTACAATCTTTCAAAAGATACTTCATTCGCCAGATCCCCAGGGAACAGAATGTGTTTGCAGACACGCTGGCAAAATTAGGCACGGAAGTTGAATAGAACTCTTTGGGGTAGTCCCAATCGACCATCTACTCATGCCTGGTATTCAAACTCCCACAATCATCAACGCCATCAATTACACTACGTCCTGGATGGGCCCTCTCATCCAGCATCTAACCACTAGGGAATTTCCCATGGACAGGGCCGCCGCCAGGAAGCTTCAGTACCAGGTTCCTAGATACGTCATGATGGATGGCAAACTCTATCGCAGGGGGTTATCCATGCCCTATCTTTGATGCGTATCTGGGATCAAAATGAGTGCAATTATGCACGAATTGGATGAAGGTTTTTGTGGAGATCATACAACCAGACTCAGCTTGTCCAAGAAGATCCTAAGGCAAGGATATTTCTGGCCAACGATGAAGAAGGACTGTGTAGATTACGTCCGCAAGTGCAAACAATGCCAAAGGTACGCAAAGATCCCACGAGCCCCTCCAACAGAGATAACCCTAATGACCAGTCCCTGGCCTTTTGTAGTTTAGGGAATTTATTTGGTAGGATCCCTCCCGACTGGGAAGGGCAGAGTAAAATATGCCATTGTAGCTGTCGACTATTACACCAAGTGGGTTGAGGCAGAACCAATGAGCACCATCACCTCCAAAAAGACCCTGGACTTCATCATCAACAACATTGTGTGCCGATACGGCCTCTCTCACAAAATCGTGTATGACAATAGGAAGAAATTTGATAGCATCCACTTCACTAACTTCTGTGAAAGACATGGCATCATCAAAAGCTTCTCTACTGTTGCAAGGCCTCAAGCGAACGAGCAAATAGAGGCTGTGAACAAGATTTTGAAGGGGACATTAAAGAAAAAGCTACAAGCTTGCAAGAGCATGTGGCCAGAAGAGTTGCCCAGCGTCCTATAGGCCTACCGGACCATGGAAAGAACATCGACAGGACATACTCCCTATTCAATGGTATACGGATGCGAAGCAGTCATCCTAGTAGAAACTGCGGTCCCATCTCATAGACGAGATATGTACTATCTCGTCTGAAACCACGCCTTAATCTAAGAATCCCTGGACCTCATCGAAGAGATCTGGGAAGAATCACAAGTGCAACTGAAGATGTATCAAGAAAAGATCGCAAGGCACTTTAACTCGAAAGTTAAGAGTCGAAGGTTCAGAACCGATGATCTAGTCCTAAGAAGAGTCTTCCCTGCATCTCAAGATCCGGGAGTGGGGGTTCTAGGACCAAGCTGGGAAGGACCCTATGAGATCCACAACGAAGTATGTTCAGGAACATATTGCCTAAAGCGGCTAGATGGAACAAAGGTCCCAAGGGCCTGGAACGTAGAACACCTATGCCGGTACTATCAGTAGTCGGGAGGATTTAATTATGCTCTTTCTAACATTTTTAATTTCAAGTAAGGTATGCCCCATGGCCATTTATTTTTTTAATGAAAATGGTGTGGACAAAACACCATAAGAAATGTTGTAAGAAAAGAAAAAGTTCACGCCCGTCTTTAATTTTTACACGAACAAGTGACCTAAGAATACATTATTTGGTTACTTGGGGTGTAAGACCATCTATACAAGTCCAGGATTAAAAAAAATAGGATGCAAATCTCAGAGCTTAGTCCTGATCCACATTCGTATAGACTGGGGGTCCAAAACCCAACTCCCAAAAAAGGATGCAAGGCTCAAATCCCAGTCCTAATCTGGATTCGTATAGGCAAGAGGGTTCAAAACCCAACTCCCAAAAAAAAAGATGTAGTGTTCAAAGCATAGCCCTAATGAATCAGTATGGTCCAGAAGGTTCAAAACCCAACTCCAAAAAGATTAGTCCAGACCCAGCATGGTCCAAGATAGCCTAATCACTATTCATGGTTCCCCTAAAAAACGATCCAGGACCGTTGGAACTTAATGTTAGGAACAGTACTTAGTGCGCAGAAGAAATTGCAGTAATGGTATACAACAAAAAAATTTCATATAAACAACTTTATATGAGACTTTTGATTATAGGCTAGAGAGAAAAGGGTTTTTGTTTTGTGAAAAAAAAACATGATAGTTTCTTTCTCTGTGTAAAGCTTGTTGTTTCTATCATATAGAATATATAGACATTATTACCATAATAATAATGATGATGATAATAATAATAATAATAATAATAATAATAATAAAAAATCAATCATCTTTTTATAATAACAATAATAATGATAAAAGACAAAGTCTAACATTCCATTTTAAAATGTTTAATTAATTTATCAAAGTTAAAAACAAAATCCAATATCTGATAACATCACAAGTGCCACACACATAGAGTAGTCCAAGCCCTATGCGTGTGGCCTATCCTTGAAAAATGAGATTTTATTTTTCATGTGTTTTTTATTTTAATTAATTAATAATTAGAAATCCAAATATGATATCGTCTTTTTAAGGAAAAGATAACAACTTAAATTTCAAATTTCAAAATTCAAAATTCAAAATTCAAAATTTGAATTTCCATTATCATCTTATTATTAATTAAATAAATATAATAATCAAAACCAATTTTGACTATCCATATTTATCTATTCACACTTAAATAAAATAATTTGAATTTTGACTATCCAATTTTGAAAATTGCACAAATGCAATAATAAATTGTGCAACTTCAATTATAACATAATTGCACATTTATCTTGAAGAATAAATATTCTCTCAAATAGCTCATTCACAGTTTAACCCTTGTATCAACTCTTACCTTGATTAGTGTTGATAGAGCCGCCCCGGGGACCTATGGACCAATAATTCCAAGCTCCAATAAATAAAAGATTATTAGCCAAAAATCTTTGATTCAAGAATCATATTTATTAATCTCACGATTATGCCAATATAAATATCAGACTGAACTCTTGAGAATTAAAGACATATATTTACTGAGTACTTTATTGTAACCATAAAGTGTCCATTGATATAATCATTACATACAAATTAATCATCTATTGATGATTCATAATTTAGTGAGAATAAAATTACCGTTTTACCCTTTTAATTATATCTTGATTCCTATGTACCATTGACTTTACTAGTGAAGGTTAATTCATAATCTGATTATGAATTTGACGCCAATAACCTTTTCAGTTCCAAAAGCCAACCTAATAGAGAATCATCATGCAATCTATAAGAAGGTATAGATTCCATGTCTATTAAGTTATGTCCCAAGCCATATACATCATTGAGTTCCCAAAACAATAGTTCTTAGCCTGATCATTCTGACAAACTGTGACGCATGAATCAAAGGATCAAATGACATAAATAAGAGTTCATAGTAACTTTAGGATTAAGATCAATTTGTATATGATCATCAGTTGATGTGTTTATAATACTACGAAACAATATTTAAACAAGTATTATTAAATCGCATCTGGTCCAGTTCTACATACTCTCAGTATGCAAAGTACCTCCACTAAAGTGTTCTACTACACTAGTAACCTGGATCTAGGTTACATGTGCTCATAATACTAGTGGACCGTACTAGCAGTAATTAATCTAAAGATTCCATAACTTTATTTTACTGCAAACTATTTAAGTTCATTATCTCAATCTCGATCCTCTCATACCAATATGAGATTGAGACCGTATAGATGAACTTTGGAATTTTTTGATATTTACTTAATATTATTAGCAATAATATAGTACATAACCTACATATATACAATAATTCAATTAATTTATTTATTTCATTAAAACCACTGTCTACTACAATTGTTTTAAGGGCACAATTCCCAACACTTAAATCTTAGGTTTAGATTGATTAAATTTAGTCTTGTAAACGATCCAGGACGTTATAACCTAAACCTCGGGTTTGAGATAAGTTAATCAACTAATTTATACCTAAGTCATATTTTTAATGGTCCAGGCCGTTAAAATTAAGTCATGTCTGAAAAGTCCATAACGGTCCCAGTCGTTGGAACCTGAACATCAAAGTCAGTATAGATTAAACAGATGATTGTTGATAAATCCATAATGATCCAGGCCATTGGAACCTGAACCGTAGAGACAAGTTAAACCAGTGAAGTTATATTTGGTAAGTCCAAGACGATCCAAGCCGTCGAGACCTGAACTTTGCTCTCAGGACAAGGTAATTATCGTCTACAATTTTTCCCTGATGGTCCTGGCCATTGGAACCAGGACTTCACATTTAATCCTAATTCATGCATAGTGGTAAAACACTTAGTGAATTTTTGAGAAAAAATAGATGAATATAAAGTGGGAATTATTGTGTAAAGACAAAAACCAATATAATAACATTACGAAAAGATAAGCAATTGTCTTAAACGCATTTGTGCCCATAAAATATATATATATATATATAAATGTTTACAAAAACAGAGAAAAGGAGAGAGGGAGCCCCAAATAAAAGTACAAAGGCTCAGGCCTGGGCTTCGTTCTGATCCGGGACGTCTAGAGCGTTTTCATCTTGTTGATCCCCAGCAAGAAATGTTGTGTCCTCTTTCTCCTTAGCTTTAAACTTGGCCCTCTTCGTAGTCAAATCCAGATAGAGGAGGAGATTCATATCCTTATCTTGGAGCCAGGCCATGTAAACAGCCTTGTCAAAAATGGCCGCCAACAATTCACCAACCTGCTCCTTCTCCTTGTGAGCCTCTTCGCTCTGCTTCATCTCCAGCTGGACCATGGCCTCCAAAGCCTGGTTTTGTGCCCCGAGAGATGCCACCTTTTCTCGCTCCTAGAAAAGTTGGGCCTTGGTCACCTCCAAGAGCACCTTCGTAGAAGCCTTTGAGTCGCGAGCACGGAATAACTCCACCTCCAGGTTATCCACCAACTTCTTGTGGTAGCTTCTCGCTGGTTAAGAGCCCCCTCCAGCTACATTTGGGTCGTCTCCAACTTCATCACCATCTTAGCCACCAACTCTGCGTTCTTGTGGGCCATCAAGGCATCCTAGAACAAAGCAAAGTTAGAAACAAAACAAAAAATAATGATAATAAAGAAACAAGATGGGCATGTACCTTACCACACTGGCATGATGACGGATGGCATGGGAGACAAAGAGCGCATCTTTGCTAGCCAAGGTGGCGTAATGTTTGAGTTGAAGGGTATACATGGTAGTCCCCACCTGGGCGAGCAAGTCCGCAGCAAGCGGGGCCGTGTCCTGCCCCAACTTAGGCCGAAACCCAATCTCGGCTCCCAGTCGGTCCACAATCTACTAGGGGGCGTTGAAGGCCTCTGGATGGTCAGAAAACTCCACCTTCCAGTGAATGATCAAGGCCTAGGAGACCTCATCCCATTTATCGTGACCATTATCCCAGGCCCGGGACACCATCTTCATCCTCTCCTCCAAGATGATTAAGTCCTCTTCCCCAGGAACGGGATGCTCGAGAGCCTCCAGGAACTCTGGCATAACGGTAAGGCTTTCACCAGAGGAATGCTCCTCGGCCAGGGTGAAATCCTTTGTCTCGACCTTCTTGGCCTGCTTTGTAGACTCTGTTAGAGAATATATATTATTGCTCAATGGAATTATGGAAAAACCAAATACAACTCTATGCAAAAAATACAATGGACAAGATAATATTGATTAAATAAGTATTACAACTCAATTGCTCAAAATACAAGTAAATCAAAAGATGTAGAAGAAGAAGATTACAAACCCAATACTATAATAATACAAGTAGATAAGAAGAACAAAAGAATGAAAACACAAACACACTCTCACACAACCAAAGTGTAGAGTAGTGGGGATCACCAACTTGAACAAGGTTCAAGACCTTTGTCCAAAAGCTTATTTCCCCCTATTCTCTAAGCACTAAGGGATCTCTCTAGGAAATAGCTCTCTGGAATTATCAAGCCTTTTGGTGTATTTTTCAGCCAAGTGCTTTGTGGATGAAAAATGGTGTGTCTTACAAGTGAGCATTAGGCTCCTATTTATAGAGTTTAGAGACACCCTTTGAATTTCAAATTCCACCAACCCCCATGGCTGTTACCAATGATAAATTGGGTGTTTTATGGAATTAAAATAGAGATTTGGGAGTTACTTGGCTGTTGGAAACGTTCAAAATTGGATAAAAACCGACTTAGTATGAATCTGTCAGCCACTAGCGCCGCGGCGCTAGTTTCAAGAGCCGCGGCCTTTGGTCAGTTTCAGCAACCAATTTTTTTGAGTTTTTTCCAAAACGTTCCAATTTATTCCCACTTGATTTTGTAACTTCCATACACAATATGGGAGTTAAAATCACATCTCTATCAGCCATTTCTCATATGGCTTTATGAAATCCAATCTCAAATGTGTAACATATAATATACACATTATTGGGTAATATTTGGGAGTTACAAATTTGTAACTCCAAAATATGTCACATTTGGGCACACACATGTGTCCAATTTTTGTGACTCTCAATAATATGTTACAAGGTGTGACAAATCACATTTTGTCACATTATTTAATCTAATATTATATTATATGAAATAATATAACAATCCCCCACTAGATTAAATAATCACTTTTTGTAACACTTATTTAATCAATCAAACATTATATTAAAATATAATATTCCCCCACTTGATTAAATAATCACTCTCTATAGAAACCTTTGCATTGGTGCATAAAGTAAAATGTCTTTCGACTTGAATTTTACCTTAGTGTAATTATCACAAAGTTTGTTGAAATTTTGGTTGTCGAAGCATTGAACCACTATCCCTTGATAACAAACCGGTGATAACACACACACCTTTGCTGTGTTCACTTGAGACCTCAATGTCTCGCTTTTGCACCGTTAATGGCCATGTGCACATTCCATTCATAGACTTTTCTTAAGAATGATTCCCAATTCTCATGAGGGGCGGCACCACCCCTAGGTCTATATAGGTAGAACTCTTACAGTATTTTGTTACCCTAAAATACTTGTCTTTTCAAGACTGAGTTCTATTAAAAAACCTTTCGGTTTTAACCCTCTTTTTGGTAACACACTAGTACTCATATCTCAGATGGGACAAAATTTGAGTACTACTATCTATTCACTTGATTGACTTGTTATTACCTATTGAACCTAATACTAGTTTGGTTACTAGTATTAAGATAGGTTACCATCAACCGTGAATCTCTTTAGGGAGTCTAAGTCCCACCCCTTGAGATGTAGAAATGATTCCATTTGAATCATTTCTTTTCTCATGTATGCATACTTATACACTCTCATTATTTTATTCAAACTTTGTTGCTAGCCATAGTTTGATTAAAATAGTTACCTCTTTAAAATAGTGATTTTGACCATAGTCAACACCCCCACTATTTTATAGTTTTATATCCAAGATAAACATTTTCCTTGAATATTAATTCTAGAAACCTCTTTGTTTTTAAAATTCTCCTTTATGTTTAAATTGATTCCTTCTTGAATCAAAATATTACAAACAATGTCTTTAGACACCAAGCATGTCTAGATTTATCCATTCTATACATATATAGTCAATGTGATTTAGAATGTGGAATTCTAAATCACCTATTTGATAGAATGACCAAATTAATCAATTAATTAACAACAAAATAAATTGATTAACTTTGGAGCATCACCCCCACATTTCTCATATAGTGACAATAAAATATCACTTTAAAATAGAAATCTCTTCATTTCTAATAAGTCATTTATCCTCCAAGATAAATCTAGACCTATGATTCTCAAAGTTCATCATGAGTCCTTAAGCTTCATGATAAACACTCAATAGATCAAGATAAAAAACTTCAATGTTTATCTTGATTCATTTACTTGCTAAAGCAAGGCACACTTATTTGAAAGTAACTTTCACTTGGTTGCTTTCTTTTATATATTTCACAAAATAAAATGTGAACACAAGTGTAATGTGAGAATTTCTCAAACAAATAATCACATTATGAAGCAATAGGTCTACACACTTACCTATTATTTTAACAAGTTCATTTTGAAACTTTGTTAATGTCTCACACAAATGTCTCATAGCAAAATAAAGAATCATCATAGAGTAATACTTTAATTTCTTATGTTTTGTTTAAAATTATCTCCTCATTGAGATTAATTTAAACATATCACCATCTTTAACGAAAATGAATAAAGTTATCTTTTATTCACCATTGATGTAAAGATTCAAAATTGCTTCTCCAATTTTGAAAATGTCTCATCATTGAATATTTAAGAATTATTGTCACTAAATAATTCTCAAATATATTTTATTTTACCACACTCTAGACTATAAGTCTATTGAGTCAATATGTCATCCCACAATTTTTTTTTTTTAATCCACTTTGATTCATTTTTCTTGCAATGGCAAGACACAACCATTAAAAGATGTAACCCCCTTAGTTTCATCTTTTCTTATCTCATAAAAATGAGATGGTCAATACTTAAATGAGAAGTTTAATTTCTCAAATAATTCTCTTTATTTACCAAATAAATGGTAACTCATCACATTGCAATAATAGAGGATAAAACATATTAATATTATTATCACCTTAATAATCATATTATATGGCACACCATAATAATCATGATAATACTCATCAATATAGGATAAAACATATTAACTTCTCACAAATGTTTACAAGATTATATTTCAATATAATTTCACATAGTTGTCAACATACATGAAAAAAATCATACTAATATGGCTCTTTATTAATATGAAAACATGAATTACAAATATCATACACACATGATTTCACATTTCTATTGATTCACAAAATCAATATATTTATACATGTCATATAAACTCATAGTTGTCATTCTAATAATTTCCCATTAACACAAAATAAGTTCTATGACATGCTAGCATACTACCCAATAATCTACTAGATAATTTACATGTTAATCACATATAACAAAAACTCAAGATATTATATTATCTTCTAATCTAACCACTAAAAACAAAGCAGATTAGAAAACAATGAATCTCATTTATAAATTTTTCTTCTTCTCATTTCTATCACTATATGAAAACAATTAGATCTTCTAAGAAAACCAAAGAAGAGCATTACCTTATCTTACCATCTTTTCAAAGTTGGATCCTCATATGATCTCCATGGTTTCTCCTTCCATTGAAAAGGAAACTAAGCTTTTGATTGTTAGAGAATATATATTAGTGCTCAATGGAATTATGGAAAAACCAAATACAACTCTATCCAAAAAATACAATGGACAAGATAATATTGATTAAATAAGTATTACAACTCAATTGCTCAAAATACAAGTAAATCAAAAGATGTAGAAGAAGAAGATTACAAACCCAATACTATAATAATACAAGTAGATAAGAAGAACAAAAGAATGAAAACACAAACACACTCTCACACAACCAAAGTGTAGAGTAGTGGGGATCACCAACTTGAACAAGGTTCAAGACCTTTGTCCAAAAGCTTATTTCCCCCTATTCTCTAAGCACTAAGGGATCTCCTAGGAAATAGCTCTCTGGAATTATCAAGCCTTTTGGTGTATTTTTCAGCCAAGTGCTTTGTGGATGAAAAATGGTGTGTCTTACAAGTGAGCATTAGGCTCCTATTTATAGAGTTTAGAGACACCCTTTGAATTTCAAATTCCACCAACCCCCATGGCTGTTACCAATGATAAATTGGGTGTTTTATGGAATTAAAATAGAGATTTGGGAGTTACTTGGCTATTGGAAACGTTCAAAATTGGATAAAAACCGACTTAGTATGAATCTGTCAGCCACTAGCGCCGCAGCGCTAGTTTCAAGAGCCGCGGCCTTTGGTCAGTTTCAGCAACCAATTTTTTTGAGTTTTTTCCAAAACGTTCCAATTTATTCCCACTTGATTTTGTAACTTCCATACACAATATGGGAGTTAAAATCACATCTCTATCAGCCATTTCTCATATGGCTTTATGAAATCCAATCTCAAATGTGTAACATATAATATACACATTATTGGGTAATATTTGGGAGTTACAAATTTGTAACTCCAAAATATGTCACATTTGGGCACACACATGTGTCCAATTTTTGTGACTCTCAATAATATGTTACAAGGTGTGACAAATCACATTTTGTCACATTATTTAATCTAATATTATATTATATGAAATAATATAACAGACTCCGTGGCGACAAAGTATGTATTCCTCTTATTCGTCCCACCTCCTTCCAAAGGCTCCTGCTCCAAGTTAATAACCTGGAGAGGAGCGGATTGAGATAGATGCTGCTCAACTAGCTCCACCAAGACCGAGGGTACAACTTGAACTCCCTTGAAAGAACCCAGGTCCGGTTCTGAGTCCCTGAGTATTAGTTCGATGATTTTCTTCTTGGCTAGGCCCTTGGCAACTTTCTTTGCTGAAGCCTTGGCTGCAACAGCCCTGGCCTTGATCGTTTCCTTCATTTTGGCGACGAGATTATACATATATGGGTCACCTGAGATAGGAATAAAAAAATAGATTAGTAACATAAATGAAAGGGGGTGATAGACAAATATAAAGGGAACATGCAATTCTAAGTATTTCGGGACAGACCTTTATTCATGGACTGGGCCTAACTTAACTCTCCTAGTGAAAAAGCATGGATTTGATCCCCCATGTCATCCGGGTCCAAAAAACTACCATACTGAAGGAACCAAGATGAATGCATGAGGGTCAGCGTGTCCACGACATTGGGGCAAGGAAGCCCCACGTTGTTAACAAACTCGGTCAAGTAATGCCGGTACTGTTGCTTATTCCTAACAAAGCCCTCAATATGGGGGGCATAAGTTAAAATCAGAGGCGTTTTACCTTGCCCCAAAATGCTGGCCCCAGGAGCTCCAGTGTTGGGCTGCCTCTCCATGAGAAGGGCATCCATCTCTTCAGACTCGGCCCACTCCACATGGCGTGCCTACTTCGTTTTCATTTTCTCCGCATTCACCTTGACCGCAGCCTCCACCGCCTCGAAATGAATGAGAGCCAACTCCTCTCTTAGAGCAGGATCCCTCTCACATTGCAATCCCCGAAATCTAGGGGCGTCTATCGATTGGTGGCTGACAATCAGCCTAGCCAGCCAAAGGTTCTCTGTGGTCACAAACCCTCCCACATCCAATTCCTCGGCACTAAGGGTGGCGTAATACTTTTTTCGATCCAGGATCGACATAGTGAGTTGGGTTTGAGCGTATGGACCTGTTCATAGGAACATGAGTTTCCAACAAACAAAAACAAATGACTGGACGAAGGATGACTTACCCACACGCTGAAAGTCCAGCACCAAGGTGGGATTCTTCTCTAGGAGGAACCTGGATGTCATAAACCAGTAGTGTCTGACATCTGAAGGATGTTTTCAGAAGCTGTATGGAGCTGGACTGACGCCACGGGCCTTCAACTTGTAAAATCCAGCCCGCGTCTTGTCTTTGGAATTCAGTTGCGGCTCCAACCAATAAAAGTACAACACCTCTGCAGGGGTGGGTGTAGCGATCTACTTCAAGGCACAAACTACACGCCATCCCGCAAGTAACTTGTACACCTAGGACAAAAGGTGGAAAGGCACGATCGCCACGAACTTGATGAACTGCGCGAAGTAGTCTTGAAGTGGGAGAGTGGCTCCCGCACTGATATGGTCTACGCTCCAAGCCCTGAATGTGCTCACTCTAGTGTGAGCCTTCACTTCCCTCTGAGCCAGCCTATTGTAGAAAAGACCTGGAGTAGACTCTACTCTGAGGGCCTTTTCCAGCGTGTTTAGCATCCGGTAGTTTCGGAACTCGTTCACTTCCTCGTCCATTTCCCGCGTGTTGCCAGTGGGAAGCTTATTCCCCTCCAGGACCATGGGCCCCACGTTGACAACATCTTCCGGGTGCAGAGTGACGCCATGACCCATGATCAGAGACCTGGAAGCGGCAAGAAAAGTGAGAACCAAGCAGTTAGCACCAAAACCGAAGAAAATTGGTTAAGGTACGAGGATTCTCCTAAAACTGCTTAGAGAGGTCCCCTCCGGACCAAGGTCCGGGACTAATAAAGATCCCAAGGGTATTTGCTAATAAACTAATTCACCCAAACGATTTTGAGGTCGTTTGAGTTCTATGATTCGGGACAATCAAGCCCGTATCACCAATCAAATTATCTATGGTATGGGGTGTCACCTAGAAAGTTTCATATTGTTCATCTCTACCACTGCCACTACCTAGAACCACCCTACATGACGGTTGCAACCCTAATGGATATACGGTCGCAGAAACAACATGGAAATAAAAATGACCAAAAGAAACAAAGAAATGACCAAAAAACATACTGTGGGGTAATGGATATGGAATTCATTGAATCAGGCGATAACGCTGGCATAAATTCGGTCTTCAATCTGAGGAGGCGGTGCAGCAGCTCGTCGACGCTTCCAGACCAATCGGCCGGGACAAAGTTGTCTTCTTGATGAGTGAAAGAAGGCTTTGTTGGAAACAGATGAACACGAAGATGCACTAACTGTCAGAAGATTTCTTCGGAAACTTCGGACATTCAGGGTTTAAGCTCTCTGCTCTCTAGTTTTAAAATTTGGGATCAGTAAAAGTATGGAAGGGAGCCTACTGAGGTATTTATAGGAAGAAAAGTTCCTATTCAATCCAATAGTCCACAATGAGAATCCCAAGACAATAATCATCCAACGGTTCTGGATGGCGCAGAGGCAAAGATAGCCCAGTCAAGTGCTAAATCATGGATTCGTCAATCCACAATCCCTGCCTCCCTCATTCAACGGTCCACACTGAAAATCCCAAAACAATCCCTATCTAACAGCTCTGAATGATGCAGAAGCATTAAACAACCCACTCAAGTGCCCAAAGCACCTTTTCATATAGACGAGACGCTTCGAATGATGCGCTGACACCCATCACTCAGCTAGGTCATCAAAAGATTTTCCCCAGATTTTTTGGGCGCGAGTGGCACAGACGAACCATCCACCTGGAGACACGTGCCTAGGGTAGTGGGAATTTGAAAGGATGAGGATCGACCAGTTGGCCCCTAATTAAACAAACCTAGATGTAGGTGAATGAACTCGGATCTTGGTAAATGAACCGAAACTTAAGTAAACAAACCGGGATACATGTGATTGGTCCGGGAGGAAGAAGACAAGTCTCCACCATGCAAACACGAATGAAGACTTAGGGATAAATGTTATCCATATTTCCACCTTGGACACATGGCATGGCAAAATAGGATCCATGAGCTCTTAGGAGAGGCCCGGGCCAAACCTGGGCCCAGGGAACAATGAGCAAGGAAACCCTATCAGCCCAGACCATACCGAACCCAATAACTGGCGAGTAGCATAAGCATAGCAAAGGGGCCGGAACTAAGATGCAGGTCTGAATCACCTTCCTGATCACACTCAATCTATATCCTCTAGGATGTAAATTATCATGGCGGATGATCCATTCCAGGAGACGGATCCCATCGAGTGAGATCTAGGAGAAGTCTCAACCATCAAGATGTCTGCCTTGGTAAATGAATCTGAGGCTTGGTAAACGAACCCAGACATCGGTAAATGAACCCGGACCACCTAGCTGGATAGAGCAAGCCCAGTCCTTCCTATAGCTGACGTGTCCCCGAGTAATCCGACAGTTGGTCTCCCTAACTAACCTGCAGAATGGGGTACGCACGAAACGTAAACTGTTCCTAGGAAATGGTACTACCACTACTCTGACAGATCCTGTCCCCAGGATCCCCTTGGTAGCCCATGCGGATTAGTCTGTGCCAACTTACAAAGGGCAGTTGTAAGGCTCTATCACGCCTAAGCCAGCCAATGGGCCCAGATTAACATCCTTTAATCATGTTACATTTCTTGTATTATGGATTTGTTAGTGAGCATATATAATTATATCCTTATTGGGCTCGGATTAGTTCGACCCAAGTCACATGACTGCCTATAAATATGGTCATTCGTGCACTGAAGCAAGGATCCCAGATTTTCTCTTGTAAGCTAAACGCTGCTGAAATTGCAGAAAACTTCCATTGTCAAAACTCTCTAAAGCCTAATACTAGTAACTCATGGACTAAGACTCATTAACTCCACAACCACGTAAAAACTGTGATCTTATTTATTTCTTAGTCTTTCTTTCTAGCTCTTATCTTTCAATATATTTATAGTTTTCGAAAAACTCGGTAAACATAAACTAAATTCAAACAACATTATTTTAATTAAAACTTAAAAAAGTATTAGAGTTTTAGTTTACTTTAATTAATTTTAAAATATTGATTTTAGTTTTTTTTAAATTATATTTAGAATTAAGCATATTTATGTTTATTTAATTAATTAAAATAGTTTTATTAAATATTTGTATTTTAAAATTAATTTATATTATTTGTTATTTAATAATCTACATTTAATTGATTAATTTTACAAAATTTTAGTTTGTTTATGTTTTATTAATTCATAAAATATTTTTGAATCATTTTGAAGTAAAAAAAACAAAAGAAATCAAATAAATCATTAAAAAGATGGGTAATATGGTTATATTTGAAATATGAGTTGACCACATTCATGTGGAGGATACTAAATTGGTATGAAATGCAAATAGAGGGTATCAAATGATCATTATTATAAACATAAGGTATCAAGTCTGTATTTCGATAAAACACTAGGTACCAAATGAGTATTTGCTTTTTTTTTTTTATCAAGTATTGTATGACATATTTTATTTGTTTATATTTTTATGAATTTTTTTCTCATATTTTTTTAATTATATTAAAATGTGGCATATAATTAGAAAAAAATAGTAATACTTTTTTTTTAATTATTTTTAGATATATTTTTATTACTGTATTTTTTTAATATATTTAAGTTTTTTTAATGGGTTAATATATATGAGGTAATAATATATATACGTACGGTATACTTTCCTTTATCATATATATACATATATTATTGTTGTTATTATTATTTTTATGTATACATACAAATATATTCGATTATAAAACAATATACAAATATATATATGTCAGGATTGGTTAAAATACAAAGATCAAAGTAGTATTACACAAGCTAAGTGTAAAATCCTAATAATTGCACATAATGAAGATGTGAAATTTGACTTTCTGTTGTAGACATTTAAAAATTGTATTTTTGTGTCCAAAGTGATACATTGAGGTATCTAAGGATGCTAAAAAAGTATAGGAGCATTTGGAGGTGTTTAATGTCACTTTTGAGAAGTTAGACCTACCTATATGGCGTTGCATCGCCTCCTTGTAGGCGATGCATCGCCTAAAGTTTGATATTATCTACAAGACGTTGCAGGCTATGCATCGCCTGCAATGAGGCGACGCAACGTCTGGTAGGCGATGTGTCGCTTATAGTGAAGTGATGCATTGCCTGACGTGTCCATAGAGATGGGTATTTTAAGCTCTGAATGATGTGTTCAAAAGCTTTAATCCTATTGGTTAGACTTAATGATGGTGCCTACACTAAAAAAAAATGGTCTTTTAGAGTTTTGATATAATTGATCACTCTTTCAAATCTCTCTCTAACCTTTCTCTCCCTCTAGCTTTCAAGATCATAAGTTTTCACTAGGAAATTCATAAACAAAGTGCTTCTTTGTGAATTTTAAGGCTTGTTCAATCTCAATTTCCTATCCTACTCGAGAAAGGTTCAAGCATCCATGAAGGTTCAATTTCAGCTTTGAAATTTATGACACAAGACTTTGTTAGATTGGACAGATTTGATTGAACTAATTTTGTGCATTGGCAACACAAAATTAGGTTTCTACTTGGTGATTGCAGATTTTATGCACTCAAATATTGCTTTTGTACCTAAAATGGTTTGTTTTCTATAAGTTTTTGTGTAGATTTGATGATTTTCCTTTAAGTGTGCAGGAATTGAATAATTTAGTATTTTTTTTTACATTATTTCGAGCGTTTAAGTCAGAGAGGGAGGCGTTATGTTGCTTTCTAAGAGGCGACAAGTCGCAAAAAGACGGGAAAAAAGCGCATCTGAGTAGAGAGCCAAGCGATACGTCGCCTGTAATATGGCAATGCATCACTTGCCACAGGCGATGCGTCGCCTGATAATTGCGATATGTCGCCTATTGCGCCACAAAGAACGAGAAACTTGATTTTTTACATGTTTTTAATTCTAATTCGAAGGGAAGTCAGCCAAGGATGTTTTCTAGAGGCTAGTGCATGAACAAAACACATATAAAAAGGAAGAGAAACACATTGGGGAACGAGAGACTCATCGGTGGAAGATCTAAGAAGTGAATCAAGCCATATCAACAAAGTTCTTTAGATTTCTTTATTTTCTTTGATTTTTCTGGATAATTATAATATTTTGAGATTATGAACCACATTATGTGTGGCTAGTTTTTTTGTTTGTTAGGTGTAGACGGATCTCTTGATGTGATTCTATCTTTATGATTTAATGCAAAGTTTAACTTAGTCCAATATTGTTCTTGTGTTCTACTTTGAATTATTATTGCTTTAATTGTGATGTTTATATTGTTTTACAATATATTATTATATTTAGGGTTCTATTTATATTGTAAAAATTATTACTCGAGAGGGGAACATTCAACCAATCCGGCACTGGGTAGAATAACTTAGATTATATGAGATCGGGAGATAAGCATGGATCTAGGTAGCCGAAATAATTCTAGATTGTGAAATTGAGAGGTGCAATATTTAGGATTGTTTCTAGAGTAGAGCTTAATGAAGGTAGGGATAAATGGTCGTATAGAGATATAGGCTAGTTGTCGCTTACACATTCTTTATGTGCACTCGAGAGAGGGTATAGAGATAAAATAAGGCTCTAGGTTATGTTATGAACTGTTCCTAGTGCACAACGGAAATTGCGGTAATGTTAGTATTGTATACAACAAAAAAATTTCATATAAACATTTATATGAGGATCCTTTAATATGTAATATGTTAATCAACAAAATATGTATATGTAAAAATAATACAAAATGATTTACCTCTTGTAGTCTATCAAGAATCCTTGAATCTTTTTGTATATATTTCAATCTTCCTATCCTCGCTTGAGTACTCACACCAAGATCTTCCAAGACGTTCTCTACACCTCAAGATGTGGGTGGGCAAATAGACAACAAGAATCAAATTTGTGAATCAAAAGTATTCTCAAAACATGAGACTCTTGATTATAGGCTAGAGATAAATGTTTTTGTTTTTGTGATAAAAAGATGATTTCTTTTACTGATGCTTCTTGTAAAACTTTTCTTCCTATTTTCTATTATATAGAATATATAGTTATTATTATCATAATAATAATAAAATTGATCATCTTAATAATAATAATAATAAAATGATAATTAAAGACAAAATCTTATATTCTATTTTAAAACCATTTTCAAAATGTTTTATTAATTAATTAAATAAATGGAAAAACCAATAACTGATCATTATCAGTAGTGGTACACGCATAGGACAGTCCAAGAAGCCCTATTTATTTTATTTGATTGATAATTAGAAATTCAAATAAGGTATCATCTTTTTAAGGAAAAGATAATAACTTAAATTTCAAAATTCAAAATTTGAATTTCCATTATCATCTTATTATTAATTAAACAAATATAATAATCAAAACCAATTTTGACTATCCATATTTATCATTTCTCACTTAAATAAAATAATTGATAAAATCAACTTCTTTGATTTCTATACAATTTCGAAAATTGCATTAATGCAATAATAAATTATACAACTTCAATTATTAGAAAATTGTGTATTTATCCTGAAAAATAAATATTCTCTCAAATAGCCCATTCACGGTTTGACCATTGTATCAACTCTTACCTTGAATAGTGTTGAGAGAACTGCCTCGAGGACCTATGGACCAATAATTCCAAGCTCCAACAAATAAAATATTATTAACCAAAACTATTTGATTCAATAATCATATTTATTAATCTCATGATTACTCCACTATAAATATGAGACAACACTCTTGAGAATTAATGACATACATTTATTGAGTACTTTATTGTAACCATAAAGTGTCAATTGATATAATCATTACATACAAATTAATCATCTATTGATGATTCATAATTAAGTAGGAATAAAATGATTGTTTTACCATTTTACTTATATCTTGATTCTTAGTGTACCATTGACTTTACTAGTGAAGGTTAATTCATAATATGATTATGAATTTGACGCCAATAACCTTTTCAGTTCCAAAAGCCAACCTAATAGATAACTGTCATTCAATCTATAAGAAGGTATAGATTCCATGTATGTTAAGCTATGTCCCCAACCATATACATCATTGAGTCCCCAAAATAATAGTTCTTAGCCTGATCATTCTGAAAAACCTTAACGCATGAATCAAAGGATCAAATGACATATATAGGAGTTCATGGTAACTTTAGGATTAAGATTAGTTTGTATATGATCATCAGTTGATGTATTTTATAATAGTACGATACAGTATTTAAACAAGTATTATCAAATCACATCTGGTCCAGTTCTACATACTCTCAGTATGCAAAGTACCTCCACTAAAGTGTCTTACTACAATAGTAACCCAGATCTAGGTCACATGTATTCATAATACTAGTGGACCGTACTAATAATAATTAATCTAAAGATTCCACAACTTTATTTTACTGCGAACTATTTAAGTCCATCATCTCAATCTCGATCCTCTCATACCAATATGAGATTGAGATCACATAGATGAACTTGGGAATTTTATGACATTTACGTAATATTAATAATAATAATAATAATATAGTACATAAGCTACATATACACAATAATTCAATTCATTTATTCATTTCATTAAAACCATTGTCAACTACAATTTCTTTAAGGGCACAATTCCCAACAATTTCCCACTTGACCTAAAGCAAATGAGGAATTTCCCTTAACCCCATGCTTCTTACATGACCCTGAAAAGATTTAATAGATAAAGTCTTTGTGAACAGATCTGCAAGATTATCTTTAGAGGCAATCTTTAAGACAGTAACATCTCCTCGGTTAACTATCTCTCAAATCAAGTGATATTTCCTCTCGATGTGCTTTCCCCTCTTGTGACTTATGGGTTCCTTTGAATTAGCCATTACCCCACTGTTATCACAGTATAAAACAAGTGGCTTATCCATGCCTGAAACTGTTGGGATTTTATGCCCTAATTAAAACCCAATTTCTTTGTAATCTCATTTTTATTATCAATAAAAGAATAGAAATTAATTTTTGACTTGGTCAATCACTTTGCTCACATGTTTTATTTTCATGATTATTTGTTTAATATAAACTTCTATTAAATCTCCCGAGCATATAGATAATCATATTTATAGTGACGTAATCACAGTGGAATATAAATATGATTATATGTTCAAAATATGTTAGTCCTAAGATTAGTCAGTGCACAGGATTTACACTGACTTGCCAATCTACGATATGATCTACTTACACATTGTAGTGTTATGTTCTTTCCAGAACATTAGCAAAGTATATAAGATCGGATGTATTTGTTACATCGGACAGGACCGATATTGACAGTTGATAAGATAAGTAAACATACCGTTATTATCTATTCTAGTCATATCATATAGTTGACCATAGGTCAATTCAATCTCAATTCGGAGTGGTTAGTATTCTAACTTATTGTATTATTTGAGTTCTTTGACTTGTTTGATACCAGCTTACCCTACGGACAAGCCCATACTTACATCTTGGGAACTCGGTAGTATAATTGAGGGGGAGTGTTAATCATAGATATGAACATCTATAGGTTCTAATGAAGAAGTGAAACGATGGTTTGCTTTTAGTTTGGTTCAAGGTGCTAAATGATAGAGATCTCATTTCAGTAACTAATATTAGTTTACTGAAATATCATTTACAAGGAACTAAGTGTTTTAAGGATAAAATACAATGAAAGGGTAAGACGGTATTTTAGTCCCATCTCATTGTAGATCATCTATAGAGGATTGAGTGACAATTATGGTTGTAACAATGGATAATTAATGTTGGGAATTATGCCATGAAAGCATATGTAGTAGACATTATTTTAAGAAATAAATAAATAAATTGAATTTGTTATGCATATATTTTATGGACTATATTATTTTGTGATAATATTAAGTAAATATCAGAAAAATTCCTAAGTTCATATATGTGATCTCGAACACGTATTGGTACGAGAGGATTGTGTTTGAGATAAATGAACTTGAATAGTTCGTAGCAAAATAAAGTTAAGGAATCTTTAGATTAATTACTGCAAGTACGGTCCACTAGTATTATGAATACATGTGATCTAGATCTGAATTACGAGTGTAGCAGGACACTTTAGTGGAGGTACTTTATATATTAGAGAATATATAGAACTGGACCAGATATGTTTATTAATACTTAGTTAAATACCGTTTCGAAGTATTAATTAAATATATCAACTGATGATCATATACAAATAGATCTTAATCCTGAAGTTACTATGAACTCCTGTTTATGTTATATGAGTTCTTTGATTCACTCGTTAGGGTTTGTCAGAATGATCAGGCTAGAAATTTTGTTTTGGGAACTCATTAATGTAATGGATGGGGACATAGTATATAGATATGGAATCTATACCTTCTCATAAGAGATTGAATAATGGTTCTCTTAAGGGTTGACTTTTGGGACTGAAAGGTTATTGAGTTCAAATTCATAATTTAGTTATGAATTAACCTTCACTAGTAAAGTCAATAGTACTTAAGGAAACAAGATATAATTAAAAGGGTAAAACGGTAATTTTATTTTCAATTAATTATGAACCATTATTAGAGGGTTTATTTGTTTGCAATGATTATATCAATGGACACTTTATTTTATAAAGTACTCAGTAAATGAAATGTCTATAATTACAAGAGTGCAGTCTCATATTTATAGTGGAGTAATCATGAGATTAATAAATTAAGATTATTTAATTAAAGAGTTTAATTAATAATCTCAAATTTATTGGAGTTTGGAATTATAGGTCCATAGGTCCCCACAACAGCTCTATCAACAATATTCAAGGCAAGAGTTGATATAAAGGAAAAAATTGTTGAAAGACATATTTAAGAAGAAATTTGTTCTTTGAGCCAAATATGCAATTATTTGATAATAGTGATTAATTAATTGATTACAAATTAGTTGTAATTAACAAAATTAATTAATATTTAATTATTATGTAATTTTCAAAATGATATTAAATAATTAATTAATTATAATTTTCGAAATTATAATAAATTAAATATTTAATTTTGAAATTATTATTTAATTTAAATTGGTTTAAATTAATTGGTATAATTAATTAAATATCTTTATTTGAGTGGGAGATAATAATCTGCTAAGTTCAAATTAGATTTGAATTTAAAAGATTGATATTTATTCAAATAATTAATTATATTTGATAATTAGTTAAAAAGATAATTATTTCAAATTTGAATTAATTATCAGGTTGTTGGATTTTTATCTGATAAGGTAGTTTGAATAAATAATTAAATAATTATGGAAAAATCAAATATCCCTAAAATATAGGGTGGTACACGACACACACAGTCCATGGACTGTGTGTGGCGTGTACTACACAGATTTTAGGGATAAATTTTTCAATTTTATTTATTTAATTAGTTAATTAATGGAAATTTCAAAAGTTAATTTTTTGATATTTTCATTAATGAGATAATTAATTAATTATAAGATAAATTTTAAATTGGTTACAGATATTTTTTAAAAATTTAAATATTTTCTATTTAAGTTAGACTTATCAGAAAATAAGAAGACACTCTGTTATTCACTCTAAAAAGAAAAGAACGATACTTTTCTATCTCTCCCTGAAAAAGATAAAGAACTAATCTCACGCCTATTCTCTTGATATCATGTGTTGAGTACATCAAGTAGAATCGGAAATTAACTATTCTTTATTCTCTAAGTGCCCACACACTTCTTTAGATGTAGAGAACGTTATGGAAGATCTTGGTGTGAGTACCTGGGAGCAGATTGGATAGGAAGTTCGTTCAAATTATGAAAAGATGGCAAGAACACTTGATAGGCATCAAGAGGTATGTTTTCTATTCTTTTATTGCTTATGATTAATGTATGTATATTAATGGTTCTGCATATTTAAAAGTAGTTTAAATATGTTACAAAATTTTTGTTGTACACTGGGCCAACCCACCACCATTCTGCTGCGTATTAGGAAACTCGTTCCTAATAATTAATAACGTATCTATATTGCTTATAGAGCATTCTATAAATACAAGAGTGCAATTCCGAGTCTTTAGTGGAGTCACGAGGAATTAATAAGTTAGTAAATTTATTTGTTAGATTTATAATAACTTATTGGAGCTTGATTTCATAGGCCCATGGTCCCCACTGTACCTTAGATTAAATCATCTAGATAGTCTCAATTAATTGGTTTAATTATCAATTAGAATTATTAAAGTTGATCAGGTCAATTTTTGATAGTTTCACAAAGTTATACAATTTAGAGAAGAAAAGAGAAATTAGAGCAGATTTATTAATTAAGATAAATTGGTATCTAAATTAATAATTAAGTTTAAATCAAGGTTCAAATCATAAATAATTAATTTGATAAATGATTTAAATAATTATTTAATTAATTAATAAATAGAAAATAATACAAGTCTTCTTTTTAAGTCCAATGGGCTTATAATTAAATGAGAAATTTCACGGGCCTAAAGCCCATGAGAGTTTCGACCTTGGGCGGATATTGACTATTATTTTATTGATTTTTTAATTAGAATTGTTATCCCTCAAAAATCCAAGGATGATGTGGCAAATGAGAAAACGACATGTGGCATCACAAATAAGGGAAAAACAACGAAGTATTGAAAAAATACCAATGAGCAAAAAAGATAGGTCCATGACCTATAGAGAAGTCGACTAGGCAAAACCCCTAGGGGGTGGTTAGCCTGGTCCTGACCCCTAGGGGTGGTCGGCCTAACCCCAACCCCTAGGGGTGGTCAGTCCAAGCATGGCCCCTCGAGGTGGTCGGCCTACACTCTCAAAAATGGGTAAAACTCATGCTCTTTCAGAGCTTAGCACCCAGAAGATCAACAGGCCTAGCACCCAGAAGATCACAGGCCTAGCACCCAGAGGACCAACTGGCCTAGCACCCAAGCTCTAAAGGGTCGTCGAGCCTAGCACCTAAGTCTCATAGACCAATCTAGACTTAGCATTTTCCCAGAGGTTTCAATCGTGCATTGTCTACCACGATCTAGAGAAACAACAAGAAGACCCACGATCTCATAATCATGGGGAGGTGGACATGTATCTCCACCACCTAATATTCATGTACCAAACCACGATCCCAGTATTACTAATCATGTAATAGCCCCTGGGTACCATAAATAAAGGACACGAGGCTTCATTGAGGGGGATCAGACAAATAGTTTGGGAGAAACTTTGGGAAAATTAGCAACGAGTGAATACTTCTGTTCATCAGTGTAATTGTCTATTGAGTAATTCAATACTAAAAGCTAAGTGGATTAGGTTATTATTGCTCATTAGAACAGGGCTGAACCACTATAAATTCCTATGTGTTTGTTTAAGATATTTGTACTCTGGCGTATTTTATATTTATTCCATTCAAAAGGTGTCGTATACTGTACATACGACCATTGGCCAAGTGCAAAATCAAGAAACACACTTTCATCAGTTTTATGATACCTCCAAAATCCAGTCAGACAAAGAAGACGGCTCCCAGGGATTCAACCACTCAGGATCCCATCGATCCCATTAACAAACTCGGGTGGAGGTTGGAGACCAACCTGATGCAAAAGATACACAAGATGCTCATCAGGAAGAGATGGCACAATTTCTGGCAAGGCATGAGGCCTTTGCTGCAGAAATTGCCCTTCAGAGGGCAGCTATGGAACAACGGGAGATAGATGAGCAGGTCCAAAGGATGATCCAGAGGGAGCTGGAAGCTGACCGAAGACACCAGGAGGCTGATGTGGCCCTAGAGGCGACTACTCAATTAGCCCGAGCTAACAATGAAGCTTCTACTCAGGCGGTGAGGATGGCTCAGGCCAAAGCATCAGGAATACGAGACAACAGTAACAGGGAGTCCCAGGGGAGGAGTCGAACCCCAAGGACGCTCTCAAAGCCACTTTCCCCGAGACAGGATGAAGAGGCACAGTCCAAGACTGCCTCCTCCATGTCTAAGAAGAATAACACTTCATCTCGGAGTAAAAGTGTTACCAACCCAAAGCCCCCCTCCCAGGGGGACAGACGAAACAACGCAAGAGATGAGGGTCAAATATGCGAGAGGCATGACATGAATGGAAATGGCCACTCAAAGTCTCAAAGTCATGTAGGAGGAGAGGCTTGGGGGCAGGGTCGCACTGACAAGGGAAAGGCAGACCTGCCACCCCTACACCCTCAATCTCGCAAGGGAAAGGAACTGTAATGCCCCAAATTTCCTAATAAGGTTTAGGACCTTGATTAGGAGGCCGGGAGGGCCATAATTGATTTATTATGCAATTAAATGATAATATGCATGTTTAGGTGTATTAAATATACATGTGAACCCATTTCGGATTAATTGGGTGATTTTCATATTTTGGCTATTTTGGACATATTTGGCATATGTGTGATATGTATGTGGTGCTTCATTATTATTTGGTTATGCTAGGGTTACTCAACACGAGACGATCCTAGGAGGTAAGCTAGTGGGAAAGCCACAACAGGATTTATTCTTGACTCGGAGTAAGTCAAGGGATATTTAGCACATTACCGAGATATTGGGTAATTAGAATAAGTATTTGATGATAAATTGGGAGTTAGTGAGATCAGGGGGAAATTCTGGGAGTTTTGACTATTTTACCCCCGGGGACGTTTTCGGGACCCCGAGCATTAGGATTTGCTTGAGGGTACTTAAGCTTGAAGTAACCTGTTAAGAAATAAAAAGAACATTTTCTCTCTCCCTCAAAGTTCCATTTTTGTCTACCAGTCACATTTTCGAAGGAAACTTGAGTTCTAGGACTCGGATTCAAGCGAGGATCGAGGCATAACAATTCTAGGGAAGATTAGAAGCTTATTAGCTAGAGGATTTAGTTGGGGAACAACTCAATGGGAGGTAATCCAAGTTTTAAGTTCTATGTTTTTAAAGTTTTTAAGCTTGAATTGGATTTTGTGTTTTGATGAGTTTTTGATTGAATTGAAGCTTAGGTTTTGTTGGTTTTGGATCATCGGGATGTTTGGGAACTTTGATTTTGGAATTTGGAGATGTTTGGGTAGGTTTTTGGAAGGTTTTAAAATGGTAAAAATGAGGTTTTGGCTGGGTTTTGAGGTGGGGTCACGACCTTGTTCTTGGACACCGCGGCCTGAGCTTAGTGCAGACGAGGGGTGGTGCTGAAGGGCCTTGGGGTCGCGGCGCTTGGTGCAGGTGCTTGAGGCTGGCGCCTCTGTCTAGGCTGGGGCTACGGCTCAGTGAAGTGGGGCCACGATGCTTGAGGACATTTGTGGCCAAAGTGGTATTTTGATCATGGGAACTCAAACCTTAGACCTCAGATTCGTTCCTACTACCCAGTTTAGTAGGATTCGATGTCTCGGAGGCTAGGTCTTGGTCCAAGAACCTTTTATTACTCATTTTGATGAGATTTTATATTATGCATGTGATTAGGTTATCGCTAGGGGATTGGAATCAGGATCGTGCTTGTGGCTCATTTATTGGTAACCTGTGCTTGGACCAAAGGTAAGAAAACTGCACCCCATACGTGACATGCATGGTTATTCATGAGGCATGTTGAGTGTTTAAATGTTGACATTGATTGCATATCAAATGCTTAGCGAATCTTGCACACTTGTGCATGGCACTGACTAATTAGTTAGAATTGGAAATAGTGTCAGTGTTAATGATACGAACCACACCAACGATTGTGGTGAAACCCGACACCAAATATGGCAGCCACCAAGAACACACAAAATTGGAATGAAGAACCGCGACCCAATGCTTAGCCAAGCACGAACCTTGGTATGAGGAAGACGCCACAAACGGGGATGGGAATCCGTTTGATAAGTCGGATTGAACGCCACAAGGAATACCCTTGATAAGTTCGAATAGTCTCTTCAAGAACTCAAGAAGAAAACCTCTCAATTTTCATTTCATCGAAATCTGCCTTTCCCAAATGTTTACAAGGCCTAATATAGCCGAAAAATTACATCAAACAAGCCCCTTTGTCTTCCTAATGAAAACTAAAAATTAAAGACAACCCCTTTGTCTTCCTAATGAAAACCGAAAATTAAAGACAACCCTTTGTCTTCCTAATGAAAACCAAAAATTAAAGACAAAAGGACTATTGGACTCACACAAGTCAAATGCTTGACTTTTCACAAAATAAACAAAGACTAAATAAAAAACGTGATTAAAAATAAAAAGACAAGATGACAAAATACAATAAGACTCATTACAAGAGGCTAAATATTGATCAAGCTCCTAAACCGAGTCTTTTGGCTCGCGCCCTCGTCACCGGACCAACTGGAACTATACTTGGATCTTTAGTCTTGGTGTCCTCATCAGTTAACTATGAAGTTGTGACTCATTAGTCAAGTTCGACAGTAGTACTGAGCACTGGTCGTATGGCATTGACTTATGAGTCAAGGATGGTTTTGGCATGTTTAATGCAAGCCGATAAAGATTAGATCTAATCAACATCTGCATTGAATGACTCATCATGAGCATTAATGTCGGACCGACCTCAAGTTCGATGAAAACTAAGAGCGCTTGTCTAGTCTAAAGGCTAGTTATTTAGAGCCAGAGCCAAAAGGCTAAGGTAACCTACACGTCACATGGCTAGAAGGGTATGGGACCTTCGAGATAGACTTATTAGTCATCTGACTGAGATGGACTTATTAGTCATCTGATTGAGATAGACTTATCAGTCATCTGACCGAGATAGACTTATCAGTCATCTGACTGAGATGGACTTATCAGTCATCTGACTGAGATGGACTTATCAGTCATCTGATTGAGATAGACTTATCAGTCATCTGACTGAGATGGACTTATCACTCATCTGACCGGGATAGACTTATTAGTCATCTGACCGAGATAGACTTATCAGTCATCTGATTGAGATAGACTTATCAGTCATCTGACTGAGATGGACTTATCAGTCATCTGACTGAGATGGACTTATCAGTCATCTGATTGAGATAGACTTATCAGTCATCTGATTGAGATGGACTTATCACTCATCTGACCGGGATAGACTTATTAGTCATCTGACCGAGATAGACTTATCAGTCATCTGACCGAGATGGACTTATCAGTCATCTGACCGAGATGGACTTATCAGTCATCTGATTGAGATAGACTTATCAGTCATCTGACTGAGATGGACTTATCACTCATCTGACCGGGATAGACTTATTAGTCATCTGACCGAGATAGACTTATCAGTCATCTGACCAAGATAGACTTATTTGTCATCTGATTGAGATGGACTTATCAATCATCTGACCGAGATGGACTTATTAGTCATCTGACTGAGATGAACTTATCAGTCATCTGACCGGGATAAACTTATTAGTCATCTAATCAAGATAGACTTACTAGTAATCTAATCGAGATAGACTTATTAGTCATCTGACCGGGATAGACTTATCAGTCATCTGATCGAGATGGACTTATCAGTCATCTGACCAAGATAGACTTATCAGTCATCTGACCGTGATAAACTTATCAGTCATCTATTTAGAGAATGACTTATTAGTCATCTACCTCAGAGCGAGAGACTTATTAGTCATCTACTCAGAGCGCAGGACTTCACAAACATGTATTTGTACCTGCTTGCATGCATGAGTAGGGTTATTACTGCTAGGCATGCATATTATGACTTAGCAACATGTTATTACTTGTTCATGAACATATTGAGTTTTCTTGCTGGGCTTCAGCTCATGGGTGCTATGTGGTGCAGGTAAAGGCAAAAGAAAGTTGGACCATCCTTGAGTTGGAGAACTTAGGTGACGATATGTACATATGCAGCTGCTTGACCGCCACGGCCGAGGGTTGAAAGGAGAACTAGGTTTAAACCTTATTTTGCTGCTTAAGTCGGCTGGTTGTAAATATTTTGTTGTAATTAACCTTTAAATTATATTTTTGGGATCCCAATGTATATAGTAAATGTTTTAGTGAAATGTTGTATCTTAACCAAAAATTTTAACCCTAAACCGCTAATTATACTTAGTTACACGATTATGGCCAAATGACCCGATTAGCGTGTTTAGCACTGTTTAAAATGCACATCGTAATGTTCCCTGGAGTTTAGGCGTTACAGGAACTGATGAACAACACCAATACCATGTTCGATAGGCTCGGGAAAGATGCAAAACCTCAAGATCTGAAGGTGGTCATCAACAGGAGGACCAGCGCTCATGAGGGGGTAACAGGGACGTCTGCCCCACCTGGAGCAGCGATCCCACCAGCATTGCAGGATCAAATAGATGCACTCGTCATGGCTGTCTAGGGTCTGACAAAGAAACCTTCAGATATCAAGTTGGCTCATAGAAGTGGGAACCCTTTCAATGCTAATATCCAAGCTGCTCAACCACCACCGAAATACAAGACTCCGGAACTCCCAACATACACTGGGAAGTAGGACCCAATACAACACATTGGAAAGTTTGAGGATCAGATGGAGTTATTCGGTGTGGAGAATGATTATAGGTGCAGAGTATTCCCTACCACTCTCTTTGAACCAGCTCAGGAATGGTATTGGAAATTCAAACCTGGATCCATCACTTCCTGGGAGCAGTTCAGGAAGGAATTTTGCAAGGTCTTCCGGCCCGAACGGATTCAACCAGTTTATGCTAATCAGCTAGCTAACTTCAAGCAAGGGAAGGATGAATCCCTGAAGGACTATACATCCAGAGATTCATGAGAGAGGCAAACCGAGTGTCCACAGTCGGAGATGAGGGGAAGTTCATTGCCATCTCGGCAGGAATAATTTATCGTAGTCCTTTGTGGGATAGCATACACAAGAACCCCATCAACACCTTGCAAGAGTTCCTGGATCGAGCAGACAAATACATGAAGCTAGATGACACTATCATGAAGGAAAAAAAAAGGCATAAACCATCTGACCACTGTCAAGGTAGATAAGAACAGCACAAACCCTCAAGGTGGCAATGGGGGCAACGGTAAGAAGAGGAATACCTCAGGGGCCGAGCAGGGTGGAGAAAAGAAAGCTAAGTCAGCACCAGCCGAAAAACAACCTAAGCATACTGTCCTAACTACATCAAGGGCTGAGATTTACTTGGCAACATATCAGGAGGTACCATACCGAAAGCCACCACCCTTGCGCTCAGAAGGAAAGAGAGACAAGAATAAGTTTTGTTGTTTCCATAATGATTATGGGAACGACACAAACAAGTGCAAAAAATTGAAGGATGAGATAGAGTTTCTTCTCCGATCAAGAAAACTCTCGAGGTATCGAGTAAAGACTGAAATCCCGAGCAGGAATCCAGAATTTTGAAGGCAGAGGAGTCCACCGCCAGAGCCAGCGGCTGTAGACTTCGCACTAGATACCATATTGGGGGGGCCCCACATAGTAGGTAATAGTAACAATGCTCGTGAGCGATATGCAAGGACCCTAAGACATGAGGTAGGGGAGTGTTCCTAGTACATGGAAGTCGAGGAGCGATCTCCAAAAAATCCAAAGTATGAAAATGAAACTCTCACTTTTATGGAGGATGACGCCAGGCACGTGAGGTACCCCCACAATGACCCTCTGGTCCTTACCATTCAAATTGCCAATGCCCGAGTGAAGAGATGCTTGGTGGATACGAGAAGCTCAGTAGATATCATCTACAAGTCATCCCTCGAGAAGATAAAGCTCACGGTCAAGAACCTGATGTCGTGTTCCCAAGTGATATATGGGTTCACGAGAGAATGACTAGCACCAGCAGGAACTATCAAACTACTGGTCACGGTGGGGGATGCCCCCAGGCACGAGACTGTGATGACAGAGTTCCTGGTGGTAGATTTCTCATCGACTTACAATGTAGTGCTTGGGAGACCCATCCTAATGGTGTTACACGTAGCAGTATCTATCTGGCATCTATCTTTAAAGTACCCCACAAGCGTAGGGCAATGATGTGTACAGGGTAACCAAGGGGAGGCACGAGAATGCTATAATGCATCAGTGGTCAAGGAAACGAAAGGACCATGCATAAATAACATGGTAGTAGCTTACTACGAAGAGAAGGAAGGAATCGATGAGATTGTCAACATGGAAGTTGACGTTGAAAGAAACACTCTACTGGAGTCAAGGGCTCCTTTTAACAAAGATTTGTTATTATAGCAAGTTTCCCAAAGCAAGGGAAACGACATTGATCCTCACTTTGGGGATGACATCATGGGGGTAGGACCATTCAAAGATCTGGACGAAGTCTTACTAGATGAGGAGGACCTGACTAGAGTAATTAAAGTCGGGAAGGACCTAAAGTTGGAAATTAAGGCACGGTTGGTAGAATTTTTGAAGAAGAACAAGGACTTATTTGCCTGGTCACATAAGGACATGGTTGGAATTTCTCCTTCCGTGATAAGCCATGTCCTCAATGTGGACAAGAACTACCCACCAGTGCAACAAAAGAGGAGACTGCTTGACAAAGACCGATCTCAAGCCATGAAGGAGGAGGTCTAGCGGCTCAAGGAAAACAGTTTTATAAGGGAGGCCTACTACCCAGATTGGGTATCAAACCCCGTGCTGGTCCCAAAGCCAAACGGGAAGTGGAGAACATGCGTGCACTTCATAGATCTAAACAAGGCCTGCCCCAAAGACTGCTTCCCACTACCCAGAATAGATCAACTGGTCGATGCAACAGCGGGACATGAAATACTCTCATTCATGGATGCGTATTTTTGGTATAATCAAATAAGTATGCACCCTCCCAATGAGGAACATACCAACTTCCGTACGGACAAGGGATTGTACTGTTATAAGGTGATGCCATTCGGCTTGAAGAACGCTAGAGCCACCTACCAGCGTTTAGTGAATGGCATGTTTCGAGACTTGATAAGAAAAAATATGGAGGTATACGTCGATGACATGTTGGTCAAGTCCAAAGAAGTTGGAGGGCATGTTCGAGACTTGGAGGAATGATATGCAATACTTAGAAAGTATAGCATGAAGTTAAACCCTCTTAAGTGCTCGTTTGGAGTTGCACCTGTTAAGTTTCTCAGATACATAGTCAATTCATGTGGAATCGAGGCTAACCCCGAGAAGATCAAAGCATTGATCGACGTGAAGTCAACTTCCACAATAAAATAAGTGCAAAGCTTAACCAGGAGAGTAGTTGCCCTCAGTAGGTTCATCTCAAAGTCTACGAACAAGTGTGTTCATTTCTTTACCTTACTGAGGGGAAGTAAGAAGATCCAATGGACCGAGGAATGTGAGGAAACTTTCCAAGCCTTGAAGGAGCATCTCGCTCAACCTCCCGTCCTAGTGAAGCCAATATGGTGAATACTATTCATCTATTTGGCAATCATCGAGCATGCAATCAGTGCTGCTTTGGTAAAAGAAGAGAACAGGGTTCAGCACCCTGTGTACTATATCAGTAAAAGGCTAATAGGGGCGGAGTCTAGGTATCCCCCTCTTGAAAAGCTATCCTACTGTTTAGTAATCACCTCTCGAAAGATGCGTCCATATTTGCAAGCTCACTCGATCCGATTCCTGACCGATCAGCCGCTGAGACAAGTTCTTCAAAAACCAGAGGCCTCGGGATGATTACTCAAATGGGTAGTGTAACTAGGACAGTTTGATATCACTTATCATTCGAGGACGGTGATAAAAAGACAAGCATTGGTAGACTTCATAGTCGAAGGCACCAACCTTGAAGACCCTTCCTACCAATAGAGAATGGAGATACCGAGAAGGAAGGAGATACTCCTGTGTGGAGGCTATATGTTGATGAAGCATCCAATGAACACAACTCAGGAGGAATCATACTGATCACTCCAAAGAATCACCAAATCCATCGTGCTCTCAAATTTGGATTCAATGCCTCAAATAATAAGGTTGCGTATGAGGCATTATTAGCAAGATTATGCTTGTCTCGGGATATGCATGCACAGTCCCTGGAGATATTCATCGATTCCCTACCAGTAGTGTACCCGGTACAGGGGAAAGTATCAGGCCAAGGGACTTAGGATGGTGGAAAACCTGAACAAGGTGAAGGACTTGTTGGCACAGTTTAAGAAATACTCAATTATACAAGTCCAAAGGGAGAAAAATGCCAATGCTGATGCCTTAGCCAAGCTTGTTAGTGCCAGAGATGCGGACACTCTGAATGGCGTTCCCGTCGAATACTTGTGATACGAACCACACCAACGATTGTGGTGAAACTAGACACCAAATATGGCAGCCACCAAGAACACACGAAATTGGAATGAAGAACCGCGACCCAATGCTTAGCCAAGCACGAACCTTGGTATGAGGAAGACGCCACAAACGGGGATGGGAATCCGTTTGATAAGTCAGGTTGAACGCCACAAGGAATACCCTTGATAAGTTCGAATAGTCTCTTCAAGAACTCAAGAAGAAAACCTCTCAATTTTCATTTCATCAAAATCTGCCTTTCCCAAATGTTTACAAGGCCTAATATAGCCGAAAAATTACATCAAACAAGCCCCTTTGTCTTCCTAATGAAAACCAAAAATTAAAGACAACCCCTTTGTCTTCCTAATGAAAATCGAAAATTAAAGACAACCCTTTGTCTTCCTAATGAAACCGAAAATTAAAGACAAAAGGACTATTGGACTCACACAAGTCAAATGTTTGACTTTTCACAAAATAAACAAAGACTAAATAAAAAACGTGATTAAAAATAAAAAGACAAGATGACAAAATACAATAAGACTCATTACAAGAGGCTAAATATTGATCAAGCTCCTAAACTGAGTCTTTTGGCTCGCGCCCTCGTCACCGGACCAACTGGAACTATACTTGGATCTTTAGTCTTGGTGTCCTCATCAACTTGGCAGAAAGAAGCATAACCGAGCAGGAGGCACTACTTGTTGAGATAGGAGATACATGGATGATCCCTATTATTAACTATCTCAACCAAGGAGTAGTACCCAGTGATCGGAACAAAGCAAGGAAGTTGGTGAGACAAGATGCACGATATATGATAGTCAAAGGTGTCCTGTATCGACGAGGATATTCCCTACCACTGCTAAGGTATGTTACAACCGACCAGTCAAAGGTGTTAATGATCGAGGTACACAAAGGGTTTTGTAGAGATCACGCTGGGGGCAGAGCCTATCAAAGAAAATTCTAAGACAAGGATATTTTTGGCCGATGATGAATGAAGACTCGATGGAGTATGTCAGAAGATGCCACAAGTGTCAAATGTTCTCCAAGATACCCCAGGCGGCACCTAACAATTAACACAAATGCAAAGCCCTTGGCCCTTCGCTGTATGGGGGATCGACCTGATCAGAAAGCTACCTACGGGAAGGGGAGGAGTCCAATTTGCTGTTGTAGCTGTGGATTATTTCACCAAATGGACTGAAGCAGAACCTCCCACCATAACCTCAAAGAAAGTCTTAGACGTTGTGGTGAAGAATATCATATGTCGATTTGGTCTACCAAAGAAGATAGTCTCAGACAATGGGACTCAATTTGACAGTGATATGTTCACCGACTTTTGTACGAGGCATGGAATCACAAAGATATTTTCCTCGATAGCACACCCCCAAGCTAACAAGCCAAAGGAGCCTAGCCAGACTTACTTCCGGAGGTCTTGTGGTCACATTGGACGATGGCTCGAATGACGACATGCCATACCCCGTTCTCTTTGGCATTTGGTCATGAAGCCATGTTGCTAGTTGAAATCACTCCCCCGTTGCATAGACAAGAGACGCACAATCAAGGGAGGAACCATCTACTAATAGAAGAGTTGCTTAATTTAATCGAAGAAAGACGAGAAAAGGCAAGTCTCAGAGTAGCAATATATCAACAAAAAGTGGCTAGATACTTCAACTCCAGAATGAAAGATTGAAAATTCCAAGTTGGAGACTTAGTACTCGGGAGGGTGTTCCTAAACACTAAGGACACTACAGCAGGGGTACTAGGACTTAATTGGGAAGGGCCATACCTTGTGGAGGAGGTGATCCCACCAGGGACGTACAAGATAGCTTGGCTGAATGGAGAACTAATCAAAAACTACTGGAATGGCGAACACCTCTGCCGGTACTATCTATGAAGTTGTTCAGCAGCAACACAAGTTTTAATTTGCAAATGTATTATTTTTGAATTATCTATGTAACAGCCATTGTACTTCAATGAATGAATGAATTTAATTTCTTAAGTTTCACTTAATTCTTTAAATTTCATTCAACGAGGGACTTGTCACTTTAGACCTATCAACCCCATCGGATCAAGTTCAATTCTGGTCCTTAAGGGACCTATCGACCCATACGATCCAAACAAGAGATAGGTCTTAGGACCTTGTCGCAAAGTTAATGGATCATGTTCGATCTTGGTTCTTGAGGGGTCTAACGACCCATACGATCCAAAAAAGAGATAGTTCCTAGGACCTTGTCGCCAAACTATTTGATCATGTTCGATCCTAGTTCTTGACCCACACGATCAACAAGAGAGACAGGTCCTAGGACCTTGTCGTCAAATTATGGATCATGTTCGATCTTGGTTCTTGAGGAGCCTATCGACCCACACGATCCAAACAAGAGACAGGTCGTAGGACCTTGTCGCCAAATTAATGGATCATGTTCGATCTTGGTTCTTGAGAAGCCTATCGACCCATACGATCCAAAAGAAAGACAAGTCCTAGAACCTTGTTGCCAAACTATTTGTTCATGTTCAATCCTGGTTCTTGAGGAACCTATCGACCCACAAGATCAGCAAGAGAGACAGGTCCTAGGACCTTGTCGTCAAATTATGGATCATGTTCGATCTTGGTTCTTGAGGAGCCTATCAACCCACACGATCCAAACAAGAGACTGGTCTGGGGACCTTATCGCCAATTTATTTGATCATGTTCGATCTTGGTTCTTGATGAACCTATCGACCTATACGGTCAACAAAAGAGACTGGTTCGAGGACCAGTCACCATTATTTGATCACATTCGATCCTGATTCTTGAGGAACCTATCGACACATAAGATCAAAAAAGAGATTGGTCTGAAGAACGGTCGCCATCATCGGATCATAATCGAATCTGGTCCTTGAGGGACCAATCGATAATTTGATCTAAGATTCGTTACAGGTTCGATTAGCCTATCTAGACCCTATTGGTCCAACTTAGACACTTCTGTCTACAATCATTATAATGAGTACACGAGAGATTATGTAGATCATGATCGACACTTGCTACACAATCTGCATCGGTGTATAGGTATCGTTAGTACCGAGTATGAAACCATCACCTGACTACCAATGAAGGACAACCATTTGCCACTTGCATCATTGGGTGAGAAGGATAATACTATGTGTCTAAACACTCGAAGCAACGCATGGTTAAGTAGCAAGTGACCAAGGCTTTTAAACCCATAATCACTTGGGGGCATATAGTACATACCAATCGGGGTATACACAAGCAATGAGGACGCGACCTTAAGTACTAAGCAAGCTCAAGTTTTCTAGGACATTTGTTCAACATATGTTCCAAAAATGCAAAAAACAAAATAAAAAAGGGCATTGGTGAGGAGACTCCTATCCATGTCCCTTATGGAGTGGTCGGCCAATCCATCAACCTATAGGGTGGTCGGCCTATCACCCATAGGGTGGTTGACCTGACCTATTTTGTTCATGGTACTTGGTGAAGTATCATACCACTCACATTACTATGGTCGTTAGCATGAAAAACACAAAAGAGTAAGGTTAGTATGGCACGTGAAATACATGTGTTCAGAGTATACTGATACCTGAACCAATGAGGGTTGTGAGTTGATATACTTAGTAAGCATTGGAAATAAAAAATTTCAATCAATACACTAAGTACTCATAACAAAAAAGCATAAAGGCATAAAATGTCATATGTAAAAACTGTCAAGTACAAGGTGCCCCACCAATGGCATGAAAGGAAAGACATAATAAAAGACCAACAGAAGACTAACTAGGGCGAGGAGTATCATCTAAAAGACCACCCTGAGCCTCGGCAACCTCATGAGCCAGACACTTCCCACTCTCCTTCGCTCATGTCTTCTCGTGAAGGAAATCCAAGTTCAGATCTTTGTTCAACTTCTAGATCAAGTAGAAGCAAGAGAAAGATATCTCTGAATACTCCTTTCGAGCCTTGTCCCAGGCAGCCTTGACCTCTTGGTCCTTCTTGACAAGAGCATCCTTCCACAATTGGTCCATGTCAGCAATTAGCTTCTCTTTCTCAGCTTCAGACTGTTGGAGCTGATTGGCAAGTTTCCCCTCCATCTAGGTTATCCTGATAGTCAACTCGATCACTTCTTGCTATTTAAGCTCTATGGAACTGCGGAGGGTGTCGAGCTCTCCATCCTTCAAAGCAATGTCAACATCCCTAGAGCCAAGAATACGCCTAAGGTCCAGCACCTCCTAGCAAATAGCTTCAAGCTCAGAACGAAGGTTGGAGAGCATAAACGTATACTCTATAGACCTATCATCGACATGAGAGACCAACATCAGTGCCTGCAAAAAACATACAAGTGTTAGATAAATGTCAGCACACAAGCTAACAAGACAAGAGGAGAACTGTAAAGGAGTCTCACTCTAAATGTAAAGGAGTGACTTTGTTAGGATGGTGCTCAATTCCTTATTCTTAATCCCATTAAAATTCGTTGTCATTTGCTCCAGATGAGATGCTCGGTCCATGATGGCACCTAGGTTCCGTATAGCAGACTGGTGCGGCTCAGATAAGGGAGTGGGCGCAAAACATGAGGCATCCACATCAGTGAAGATGGGAGGAACCGGTGTAGACAAAGATGGATCTACCTCTGTGATAGGACTAGGCGCCAAAGGAGTCGGAGAAGGCACCTCGGGAGGAACCTCCATTATCGACTCAGCCTCAACCTTGGCTCTTTTAGTTGCTTGGACAGAAGGACTGGCCTCGGTGGGAGTCGACCTCTGCTGGGTATGAACAAAATCGAACATGTCTAAACTTGCAAAAGAAGATCAAATGTTAGAAGGATATTAAGCACAGATGAATCTTAAAATAAAGGTGATAAAGTGTCAAACCTTCTGGATGAGATTCAGGCTCAAACGTAGTCTCATCAAAGTCATCCAAAGCAAGCAATCAATACGCGACAGATGCACCCACCTCATCATCCTTCTATCCAGCTAGCATAGGCAAATTGGGTACCTCCTCGACATGAATAGGTCCCGAGGAGTCTATGGCATTCACGGGCTCTTGACCATCGTCATCCGGAACATCAGCTATAATAGGAGGAAACATCCTGACCTTCCTAAGGTTCTCTGAAGTAACGAGGGTCTTGACATTCTTCTCCTCAGGGGTCATGGAAATCAATGCCTTTGCCTTAACTATAATAGCCTAGGTCAAGAGCAGTCTATGAAAAGGTCCAACGTGCTTAAACTTGGAGTATTTGGCCTCTGCGTCCTTAGTGAAGAAATAGTTGTCGGCATATCTAAATGCCTTGCCATTTCTAGAGATCTCTTCCAAGAAGGTATTGGTACCCTCGCTCATATAATGGTGGAAATGGAAATACCCCGAGTTTCACTGAGAAGGGTCGTCTTTAGGTCAAATAAGTAGTGGATCTCGTGAGGCACTGGAGCAACCCATTTTCTGCGGTGATAGATAATGTACAAGGCAAATAACACCAAGATCGCATTGGGAGCCAGTTGAGAAAGACTAATACCAAAATAATCTGCAACGCTGAAAGTACGAATGAAGAGGAAGTAGGGCACCAGACTTGACGGCATAACGTGTCCAAGTGCACATTCCCAAAGGGGGGTCCTCAGCTCTGTCATTTGGACCATGGATAGTAATAGACACGCCAGAGAGGTCAAAGGTCTTCCTTAAGTTCTTCACCTTCTCTTCAGTCATGTCAGAGGCCGCCTCCTTGAACCACACAACCTCGTAATCAACAGGGTGAGGCTTCTCAACCGGTTTCCATATGATCTTAATGGCCAAGGTGGCCCCAGAATCTGATACATGGAATTCTTTTTGTCGTCTCTTCTTTTGCTGCGTTGCTGGCCAGATTGTCTTGCTCTTGGAAGGAGGGAGAACCACCTTAGGCCAAAATCTATGAATAGAATGCTCTTGAGGATGATTAGCATGATGATGAGATCCCTCAGTATGTTCTCGTTGAAAAGAAGAGTGACGGGGAACCCGACTGGTATCCCGATGCAAAGGGTGTTGCGGTGAGTCTCGCTGACCTGACATATCCCACTAAGAAGAATGACTTCGTTTAGATGTGCCTTGAGAGTCCCAGGGTGTACTATGCTAAGAAGAGCCAGGCAAAGAGCCTTGAGTGATGTGCTTAACAATATGAGGATCATCTTCGAAAGGTTGCCGAGTTGTCTGTTTTACTCTCGCCATTGGGATATACCTTTTCAAGAAGTCTTCATCATTAAACAAATATAAAGTGGAGTGAGGGAAAATCCTTTTCACCCTTTCCAAGAACTCTTGGGGAGTACGCTCGCTTACTGAATTGTCTGACGAAGATAAACTGGACATCTGCAACAAAGGAAAAATAAAGAGTAAAGTTAGTAAGTGAACATAATAAAGCCAATAGTTGGGGGCATATCCATGAACTAAGGAGCAAAAATGAAGAAATCAAGGGGAAAACCCTATATAGGGGGTCAGCCCAATAAGACTAAGCTCAGGCCGACCACCATAAGACTCCCCTAGATTTGGAAAAATTGATCAAAGTCTTAAAGGGGAGTTGGCCTAGTGGAACTAAGCCTAGGTCGACCACCCTGAGTCCCTAAGATTACAAAACATGAAAGTAAGGGCATAGGTGGTCGGCCTACCACCTTAGGCTAACCACCCCAGGGATGCGAACCTCAAAAAATGCTAGAGGACTATAGTTCAAGTCTCTAATAAATTGTACAATATAAGGAAGACCCCAAAGAGATCAGTAAAGGAAGAGATATTTTTTTTAGGGTCCCAGGTGGTTGAATTATGATTGGGCCGACCACCCTGGATCCCTGGAAGTCTCCCAAGGGTGTGGTGGTCGGCCCATGAGGTAAACACTAGGGTGCTCGACCTATGATGGGTATGTAAACCTAAAAATTTCCAGAAGCATAAGGAAACCTTAGGGGTATTCGGCCTAAACCCTAATCCCTAGGCCTAGAAATAGCATAAGGCAAGGGAAATTCAAAGGAAGCCCTAGAGGTGCTCAACTTGTGATGGAAACCCTAGGGGTGGTCGGCCCATGAGGGTATTGACATCCCTGGAAATCGCATAAGGCAAAGGAAATGTAAGGGAAGCTCTAGAGGTGCTCGACCCATGATGGAAACGCTAGGGGTGGTCGACCCATGAGGGAATTGACATCCCTGGAAATCGCCTATGCTAGGGTTTGGAACCCTGGAAATCGCCAGGCTAATGAATCTCAAAGAAGTGGTCGGCCTAGGGTTTCATGAACCTGAAATCGCCTATGCTAGGGTTTGGAACCCTGGAAATTGTCCCAAGCTAAGGAAATTATAGAGAAATAGTAGACTTGATTCAAACAAGTCAATTATTTTGGATCAAAATAAAACAAAACAAGGAGATTCAGACTGATTCCTCAAAGATTCAAAGTGTTTCTTCAAAATCTAAGCACATTTAAATTAAATTATGTAAGGTGCAATGCCCCAAATTCCCTAATAAGGTTTAGGATCTTAATTAGGAGGTCGGGGAGGCCATAATTGATTTATTATATTATTAAATGATTATATGCATGTTTATGTGAATTATATTATGATATGATGATAAATGCATGCATATGGGTCCATTTTTAATTATAAGAGCATTTTGGTAATTTGGCCCGTTGAGGGCGTAATTGTGCATTTTCATGCATGTGGGTGAATTATGAATAATACAACATTATATGTGGATTTGTTTGAGCCATTCGGCATGAGACGATCTTTGAATGCAAGTTATCGGTTTGGTCATAACAGGGTAGTTTCGGGGCTCAGGGTGAGTCTCGAGGTAATTTGGTGATTAGAACATTGCCGGGAATTAAAGGGTAATAGGATGTGATTTATTAACATTTGAGAATATTGAGAGTAATGGGAATTGGAGGACGTTAATTATGATTAGCAGGATTAGATGGGAAAGGACAATTTGGCCCTTAGGGGCTGTTAAGGAAAGAAGATAAGCCTAAGGGCATTTAGGTCTATTCACCCTAAGGATAGATATAACTTTGAGAAGGTTGGGGAAAGTTCAGCAAAAACAAAGCATCTCCTTCACCTTCTTCCTCTTCATTTGTTCATCATTTTCTTCTTCTTGAATTGTGAAGCTACGTTTGAGGATTCAAGTGTGGGAATCAAGGCTTGAGGTTCTAGGGCTTGTGTTCAACCATTGAAGAGGGTTTAATCTTGAGCTTGAGGTAAGATTCAGCCATGAAATTTCTGGTTTTTACTCTATTTTGAAGTTAGTTTTGAGTTAGAACGTTTTATTATAGAATTTAGTAATTGGTGTGGTTTTTGGTGGTTCAAAGCTTGGGTTTTGTTGTGGGAATGTTGATTGTGTTGTGGGAATCCTTGGTTTGGATTTGGAGATGTTTGAGTAAGTTTTGGAAGGATTAAAAGAGGGAAAAAAAATGAGGTTTTGATGGGAGAAAACAAGGGTTTTGGCTGATGGTCAGGTAGGGCCGTGATGCTTAGGAGGCATGCTGCGGCATAGGGTGTAGGAGCTTGAGGCTAGTGCCTCTATTTGGGAGGCGAGCCACGGCATGGTGGATGTAGGGCCGCAGCCCTTAAGCGCATTTTTGGCTAGAAATGTGTTTTTGTCATGGGAACTCAAACCTTCGGCCTCGGGATCGTTTCTACTACCTGGTTTAGTAGGATTTGATGTCTCAGAGGCTAAGTCTTGGTCCGGGAACCTTTTATTGATTGATTTTATTGATGGAATGCCATATTTGGTTATGACTAGGTGACCGCTAAGGGATTAAAGGATCGATCGTTCTCAAGGGTCGCTCATTTGCTATTTCTTGCTCGAACCAGAGGTAAGAAAACTGCACCCAGTATGTGATGCATGTGTTGCACGAGATACATGTGGTTAGGGCATGCCATGAATGTTGAATATGAGATTGATCAAAGCTTGAGTCTCTGTGTTTGTGCATGATCCTAATTATGCTAGCAATTGTTAAGTAAGAATGTTGAATGCCCTACATTCGGATATTTGACATATGATATATGCCTGGTAGCATTGCTTACTTGTGCGTGGCACTGACTTACTAGTCAGAATCAACAATGGTGTCAGAACTGGCTGTGAAGCTGTGACTTATTAGTCAAGTTCAATAGCGGTACTGAGCATTGGTCATGTGTTATTGACCTATGAGTCCAGAGCGGCATTAGCGTCATGAACGCCGAACCGAAAAGATTAAATCTAATCGACATCTACACTCAATGACTCCTCATGAGCATTAATGTCGTACCGACCTCAAGTTCGATGAAAACTAATAGCGCTTGTCTAGTTCTATGACTAGTTACTCAGAGCTAGGGCCAAAAGGTCCAAGAGACCGTATTGTCACATGGCTAAGGGTACGGAACCCACACTAGTGACTTCATGGTCACTCATTTGGCTTAAGTTAGTGACTTGCTTATTAGTCACTCATCTAAGGGTGCAGATCCAATGTTTGTGACTTACTTATCAGTCACTCATCTAAGGGTGTAGATCCCATGTTAGTGACTTGCTTATCAGTCACTCATCTAAGGGTGTAGATCCCATGTTAGTGACGTACTCCTCAGTCACTTATTTGATTAGGGCTATAAGCCCCAGCATGGTTATCGAAACCTCAAGTGTTAATCACTCATCTGTTTAGGATTGACTTGATAGTCATCCATATAGGATGGCATGGCCCACAACCATCATTATTTGAACTTATTTGCATGCGTGATTAAGGCTATTATTGCTAGGCATGCGCATTATTATTTGATGACAAGTTATTACTGTCCATGAGCATATTGAGTTTTCTAGCTGGGCTTCGGCTCACGGATGCTATGTGGTGCAGGTAAAGGCAAACGAAAGCTGGACCATCCTTGAGTTGGAGAGCTTAGGTGACGATGTGTACATATGCGGCTGCTCAACCGCCACGGCTGAGGGTTGAAAGGGGAACTAGGGTTAAACCCTATTTTGTCGCTTAGGTCGGCTGGTTGTAAATATTTTGTTGTAATTAACCTTTAAATTATATTTTTGGGATCCCAATGTATATAGTAAACGTTTTAGTCAAATGTTATATCTTAACCAAAACTTTTAACCCTAAATCGCTAATCATACTTAGTTACACGATTATGGCCAAATGACTCGATTAGCGAGTTTAACACTGTTTAAAATGCACACCGTAACGGTCCCCAAAGTTTAGGGCGTTACAACTTGGTATCAGAGCGAGCCAAGGTTAAGGGTTCCTGAAGACAAGCTGGGCATGACACTCGTCATTAAAGATAGCTTCATTAAGGGAATGGTAACTATTTCTGTAGTTATGTGCTTAACTGCTTAAATAGAATGTAAATGCTTTACCTGCACATTGTATTAGGGAGCATGAGATTTTGTTAGAGCCAGTCTCTTGACTATATGATTACTTGCTCCATGAATATATATAAATGTGATATTTGCATGCTGGAGTTGGAGGCATGGTGTGAATGTTGGAATAGCAGGGATTATGATTGATGTATGAATGCCATGGGCATGTGTTCTAGCGCTGCAGTGATTTGTGAATGTGGTGTGGTAAGATTGATCCCATGGGGAAAGCTCTTGATATGCCCATCATGTTTAATGGGTCAAGTTATTGACTGCAGATTCAGCTAGCAGTTATGTATCCAAGGCAGATAATGAGGCCTAATGGTGGTTATACAGAAGCTGGTAGTTTCAGCCAGGGGTTGAGTTCTTCATCTGCCCCTCAGAATTTACAGCAGGTGCTTACAGATGTGCAATAAGATTGCAGAGGCAGGAGGAAGAGATCAGGTGTTTGAAGTAACAGCGAAACCTGTCAAGGAACACCTCTTCCTTTGCTATGCTAGGAGTGGCACCAGTTTTGGCTCAGCCTAAGGTTGAGAACAGATGGGAATCTCTTTGTGGAAGATTCCAGGAGTATTACCCTCCAGTCTTCGAGGGAGGCCTAGATCCATTCAGAGCTGAGTAATGGATGGACATGATTAGTTCCATTCTCGATAGTATGGGGCTGGTAGGTCATGATAGGGTGATCTGTGCGACATATGTATTGCGGGATGATACCCGGACATGGTGGGAGGTAGTATCCAAGACAAGAGATACAGCTGTGATGGATTGGAAAGATTTTAGGCAACTGTTCAATGAGAAATATTACTGTGATGCAACCAAGACTGCTAAGATGAATAAGTTTTTGAATCTCATTCAGGGAAATGCAATAGTAACTGAGTATATTAAGAGATTTGATGGGTTGGCCAAGTTTTTTGTTGACATGGTACCCATAGATTCAGCTCGAAAGAAAAAGTTTATTCAGTGATTGAATCCCAGAATAGCTCAGGGCATTAGAGTTGCCCCAGTGCATGAAATCTCTACCTACGCTCAGGTGGTAGGGACGACTCTTGCTGTTGAAAGCCCAGGAAATCAGATTGGGCAGGAAAGTGCTGGAGAGCATGGAACTCAAGCAGTAATGCCTCCATTTATTGGACCAAGCAAGAAGAAGGAGTGGAGGACTCGTCCAGTATGTGCTCGGTGCACGAGGTGTCATCTGGGAGAATGCTGAGCAAAGGCATGTTTCTTATGTGACATGGTTGGGCATTTCAAGAAGGAGGCTAAGAAAGGATGAGCAAAAGGGGATGGACAGCTCGACTACAGCTCGAGTGTTCGTTCCTATGCAGTCTGAGATTGAGACATAGACTGAGACTAGTTCCTCAGGGGTGGCAGGTCAGCTTTCTAGTTTTGATTTTTGTATTATGCTGACTAGTTTTGGTGCCATATTGTTTCCTTGTTTGTTGCATATAGAGAAGCATAAATAGGATATGCAGATCACATGGTTATGCTATGATGGGAATGCGATATTGTATTGGTGATTTAAGAGATGAGTTGGATTATGATGAAAAGGACTCATCAGTGATTTTGATAAAGCTGGTTATGACTGGCTTCGATATGATTCAGGATATGGATTGGTTAAGTAAGTATGGGGCAATGCTAAATTGCAAGGAAAGGATAGTAACTCCTGAGCTTGAGAGTGGGAAGTCCTTGTTGTAGCTGGCACCATGCATGAATTTTGTATGTTCACGACATCTGTATCTAGAGATAGAGATCTATTGCAAGAGGATGCATAGAACTCCTAGCTAGTGTGGTGGATACCACTTAGATTGTGCCAGCGGGGTCAGGATAGACTGGATTAGTCTGTAAGTTTCTGGATGTGCTTCCAGGGGATTTTTCACGATTACGTTCACATAAAAAGGGATATAATGATGACTAGATTAGTGCCAGGGATGGAATCAGGTTTAGGGCACTGTTTTGAATAGCTTATGCAAAGTTGTAAGATTTAAACAACTCAGTTATTGGATAAGGTGGATCTTTGATCTGGTTAGTACCAGCTAGAGATCGGGGAGAAGACTATGCAGAAGACTGTTTTTATATTAGATAAGAGCACTTGGAGTGCTGGATGATTTTCTGATAATCTAGTTAATGCCAAGTTGTTTTATGAATTAGATGAACAGAGTATTCAAGGATTATTTGAATTGGATTTGTGATCGTCTTGGACAATGGTATTGTGATATATTTCCTGCAGAGTCTTGCCAAGATCAAGGAACGCCTTAGGGGCAGGAGTTTCCTTGGACGGACTGGATATTACATGTACCTTGGGAAAAACTTCTAGGTCTTCCTGTAGATCAGAATCAGTTAGTAGGTTGTTATGACACCTCAGTGACAAGGAAAAGTGATTGCCTATGCATCATGTTGGTTAAAGGATCTGACTAGAACTAAAGTAGAGTTTCTGGTGGGCCTGGTGGCCAGCTTTATACTTGAGATTATCATTTTGGAAAGGATCAAAGGAAAGACAATTAAGTAAACTGCAGATAGGAAGGTTGAGTGGAATGTCTTAGCTGGATTAGCTAAGGTTTTTACAGTGTCAGGTATGGGTTATTATGGTATGAGGATCGGAGTTGGAATCCGATGAACACTGGGATTAATAGGCAGATTCTGGATGAGTCTCATGCTACTCTCTTATTCTCTTCATACAGGCTTCATGACAGTGTACCAAAGTTTGAAAGCTTTATATTGATGACTTGGGATGGAGAGTGACATAATGGTATGTGTGGCAAAATTCCTAACCGTTAGCAGGTCAAGACAGAGTATCAGAAACTAGTAAGGCTATTGTAGCCTTTGAGTATTTTATAATGGAAATAAGGAAACATCGTGATGGGTTTCGCGGTGGGGCTGCACAGGATGGTGGCCAGTATGAGTTGGAATTGGATCATTATGGACCAGTATTCCAAGCGAGTTCATTTTTATTAGTAAGGACAAGTAACACAACTGATCAGTTTTTAGATCTTTATGTGAAAGAGGTAGTGTGCCTTCATGGAATTTGAGGTCTATCTTATCAGATGAGGACTCAGGTTTTACTTCCAAGTCTTGAGGAAGGTTGCAGAAAGCCATGAATATTGAATTTAGTATAGTTAATTATCCTCAGACTGATGGTAAATCAGAGAGTGGGTTATCCAGTTATTGGAAAGGTACCTTATGAGATGAGGTATGATAGAAAATGTTTATCACCTATTCATAGGAATAAGATGGGTGAGCTATTATATCTAGATCCTGAGGTAGTTAAGGGAATCATTTAGATTATTAGAGGTTAGAGCTTGGATGCTCACTTCTCAGAGTAAATGGAAAAGTTATATTGATTTGAAATGCAGGAATGTGGAATTCCAAGTAGGAGATTGTATCTTCCTTAAAAGTATCACCATGGAAAGGGGTGAGGAAATAAGGGCAAGTTGAGCCCTAGATTAATATGACCGTTTGAATCCTGGATAGGACCGGTCAGGTTGCCTTTGGATTGGCCTTATCATTGGCCCTGTTAACTGTATATAGTGTATTTTATATTTTCATGTTGAGGACATGGGTTGGAAGGAAACTCATGAGTTGAGCTATGAGAATATGGAGATTGATGCTAAAATTATCCTTTGAGGAGTAGCCAGTTCAGATTTTAACAAAAAGAATAAGGTTCTGAGGAACAAAGTTATACATTGGATTAAGGTATGTTACAGAGACAGTGCGGTCGAATGGACGACCTGGCAAACTAGAATCAGTGGTACGAAATTCTTATTCCGGGCAATTCAGATAAATTTGGAGGATGAAATTTCTGTGAGGAGGGGATAGTTGAAATGCCCCTAAATCCCTAATAAGGTTTAGGACCTTGATTAGGAGGCCAGGAGAGCCATAATTGATTTACTATATTATTAAATGATTATATGCATGTTTATGTGAATTATATTATGATATGATGATAAATGCATGCATATGGGTCCATTTTAATTATAAGGGCATTTTAGTAATTTGGCCCGTTGAGGTTGTAATTGTGCATTTTCATGCATGTGGGTGAATTATGAATAATACCACATTATATGTGGATTTGTTCATTCGGCATGAGATGATCTTTGAATGCAACTTATCGGTCTGGCCATAACGGGGTTAGTTTCGGGGCTCGAGGTGAGTCTCGGGGTAATTTGGTGATTAGAACATTGTTGGGAATTAAAGGGTAATGGGATGTGATTTATTAGCATTTGAGAATATTGAGAGTAATGGGAATTAGAGGACGTTAATTATGATTAGCAGGATTAGATGGGAAAGGACAATTTTTCCCTTGGGGGTTGTTAAGGAAAGAAGATAAGCCTAGGGGCACTTAGGTCTTTTCACCCTAAGGATAGATATAACTTTGAGAAGGTTATGGAAAGGTAAGCAGAGCATCTCCTTCACCTTCTTCCTCTTCATCCGTTCATCATTTTCTTCTTTTTTTCTTCCTGACTTGTGAAGCTAAGTTTGAGGATTCAAGGCTTGAGGTTCTACGCTTATGTTTAGCCATTGAAGATGGTTTAATCTTGAGCTTGAGGTAAGATTCAGCCATGAAATTTCTGGTTTTTACTCTATTTTGAGGTTAGTTTTGAGTTAGAACTTTTGATTATAGAATTTAGTAATTGGTGTGGTTTTTGGTGGTTCAAAGCTTGGGTTTTGTTGTGGGAATGTTGATTGTATTTTGGGAATGCTTGGTTTGGATTTGGAGATGTTTGAGTAAGTTTTGGAAGGATTAAAAGAGGGAAAAAACGTTGTTTTGATGGGAGAAAACAGGGGTTTTTGGCTGAGGGCCAGGTAAGGCCGCGACGCTTGGGAGGCATGCCGCGACATAGGGTGCAGGAGCTTGAGGCTGGCGCCTCTGTTTGGGAGGCGAGCCGGGGCATGGTGGATGTAGGGCCGCGGCCCTTAAGAGAATTTTTGGCCATAAATGTTTTTTTGTCATGGGAACTCAAACCTTAGGCCTCGAGATCGTTTCTACTACCCGGTTTAGTAGGATTCCATGTCCCGGAGGCTAGGTCTTGGTCTGGGAACCTTTTATTGATGGAATCCCATATTTGGTTATGACTAGGAGATCGCTAAGGGATTAAAGGTTCAATTTTTCTCAAGGGTCGCTCATTTGCAATTTCTCGCTCGAACCAGAGGTAAGAAAACTGCACCCAGTATGTGATGCATGTGATGCATGAGATACATGTGGTTAGGGCATGCCATGAATGTTGAATATGAGATTGATCAGAGCTTGAGTCTCTGTGTTTGTGCATGATCCTAATTATGCTAGCAATTGTTAAGTAATCATGTTGAATGCCCTACATTCAGATATTTGACATATGATATATGCCTGGTAGCATTGCTTACTTGTGTGTGGCACTGACTTGCTAGTCAGAATCGACAATGGTATCAGAACTGTCTGTGAAGCTGTGACTTACTAGCCAAGTTCAACAGCGGTACTAAGCATTGGGCATGTGTTATTGACCTATGATTCAAGAGCGGCATAAGCATCATGAACGCAGAGCCAAAAAGATTAGATCTAATCAACATCTACATTGAATGACTCGTCATGAGCATTAATGCCGGACCGACCTCAAGTTTGATGAAAACTAAAAAATTGCTTGTCTAGTTCTACGACTAGTTACTCAGAGCTAGGTCCAGAAGGTCCAAGTGATCGTATCGTCACATGGCTAAGGGTACGGAACCCAGACAAGTGACTTCATGGTCACTCATTTGGCTCAGGTTAGTGACTTGCTTATCAGTCACTCATCTAAGGGTGCAGATCCCATGTTAGTGACTTGCTTATCAGTCACTCATCTAAGGGTGTAGATCCCATGTTAGTGACTTACTCCTCAGTCACTCATTTGATTAGGGCTATAAGCCCTAGCATGGTTATTGGAACCTCAAGTGTTAATCACTCATCTGTTTAGGATTAACTTGATAGTCATCCATACAGAAGGGTAGGGCCCATAACCAACATTATTTGAACGTATTTGCATGCGTGATTAAGGCTATTATTGCTAGGCATGCACATTATGATTTGATGACATGTTATTACTGTTTATGAGTATATTGATTTTTCTTATTGGGCTTCGGCTCACGGGTGCTATGTGGTGCAGGTAAAGGCAAACGAAAGCTGGACCATCCTTGAGTTGGAGAGCTTAGGTGACGATGTGTACATATGCGGTTGCTCGACCGCCACGGCCGAGGATTGAAAGAGGAACTAGGGTTAAACCCTATTCTTCCATTGAAGATGATTGTGGGCTTCTTTCAAATTGGAGGTTATTTGCCGCATAGGTCGGCTGGTTTTAAATATTTTGTTGTAATTAACCTTTAAATTATATTTTTGGGATCCCAATGTATATAGTAAATGTTTTAGTCAAACGTTATATCTTAACCAAAACTTTTAACCCTAAATCGCTAATCATACTTAATTACACGATTATGGCCAAATGACTTGATTAGCGAGTTTAGCACTGTTTAAAATGCACACTGTAACGGTCCCTGGAGTTTAGGGCGTTACATAAGGATTAGGAGAAAATACTTACCCAGATAAGATCTAAGTTTGATGAAGAATTGGAGAAATCATGCTTGGAGAATCCTATAGCTGAGGCCCACAGAGCAAGGAAGTGAGAAGTGAGGCCCAACTTGTAGCCTCTAAGGCTAACCATATATTTTATGGAATTCAAATTTCCTTGAAAAATATCTGGTATGGTTAAAATTTCAAATTCCTTGAAAAATATTTGTTATTTTTAGGAATTCAATTTCCTCGAAAAATATCTTATATTTTTAGGAATTAAAATTCCTTGAAAAATATTTTGTATTTGTAGGAATTAATATTCTTGAAAAATATATTATATTTTTAGGACTTCAAACTAATTGAAAATATATATTATATTTTTAGGACTTTAAATTTCCTTGAAAAATATACTAGATTTTTTGGAAATTATTTTTCCTTGAAAATCTTGTTATTTTTAGGAATTACAAATTATCCTTGATATATTAGTGCTGAGCGAATTATCGATAGTTGATAAAATGTCCTGAAGGGCTTTGCTGTTAAAGTACTGCTACGATATGTTTCTCGGGCCAGATCAAGTTTACTGTAATGTTGAACAAATTACAATAAACTTGAGGGGCAAATGTCATCCCTCAAAAATCTAGGGACGATGTGGCAAATGAGAAAGCGGCAAGTGGCATCACAAATCAGGGAAAACGATGAAGTATTGAAAAAAGACCGATGAGCAAAAAAGATAGGTCCAGGAACAATAGAGAATTCGACCAGGCCAAATACCCCTATGGGTGATCGGCTTGGCCCTAACACCTAGGAGTGGTCGACCTAACCCCAACCCCTAGAGGTGGTCGGCCCAAGCATGACCCATCGGGGTGGTCGGCCCACCCTATCCTCCATAGGGTGGTTGACCTACACTCCCAAAAACAGGTAAAACTCACGCTCGTTCAGAGCCTAGCACCCAGAAGATCAACAGGCCTAGCACCCAGAGGACCAACGAGCCTAGCACCCAAACTCTAAAGGGTCCTCGAGCCTAGCACCTAAGTCTCATAGACCAATCTAGACTTAGAATTTTCCCAGAGGTTTCAATCGTGCATTGTCTACCACGATCCAGAGAAATAACGAGAAGACCCACGATCTCATAATCATGGGGAGGTGGACACGTATCTCCACTACCTAATAATCGTGTACCAAACCAGGATCCCAGTATTACTGATCATGTAACAGCCCCTGGGTACTATAAATAAAGGACCCATGGCTTCATTGAGGTGGATCGGACGAATATTTTGGGAGAAACTGTGGAAAAATTAGCAACAAGTGAATACTTTTGTTCAACAGTGTAATTGTCTATCGAGTAATTCAATACTAAAAACTAAGTGGATTATGTTATTACTGTTCATCAGAATAAGGCTGAACCACTATAAATTCCTGTGTGTTTGTTTAAGATATTTGTACTCTATCATATTTTATATTCATTCCATTCAAAAGGTGTTGTATACTGTACTTACGACTGTTGGCCAATTTCACAGGCCAACAAAAAAAAATGACCTAATTGAGTCTATAAAATAAATGATAAGTGAGAGTTGAAATCAGACAATTTTTTTAGAAGATCAGAAAATCTAGTCTTAATGCTTTAGGTTTTAGATGCTCTCTTCAGCAAAAGTCATTTTCTAAGCCTCAATATTATGTTCTCTTTTTCTCTCTGTATCTATCTCATGTGTTGAGAATTGCCCACTCTAGTCTAGGTGATTCTAAGGATACTTTGGAAGGCTGTGAAGAAAATTAAAGAACGGTTCAGTTTCTTGGTGATACCCTGCGACAGAAAGATTACATGAGTTAGAGAAATTGAAGGAATGACTCAATCATTCCGCTGCACAATAATGTAAGTGTTCTTATCATTATCTCTATATGAATTCAATTTTAGAACACATGTTCTAGGTTTTCTCATATTAATTTGTTTAATATAAGATTTACATGAAAATAAACAAGACCCTGTATAAGTTTTCCCAACAACTGGCCTCAGAGCCTTTGGTATTCTTTATTTTCATGCATGAACATGTTAAAAATTAAAGTATTTGATGTGTTGATTAATTGGGTGGATTTCATGTTATTTATGATGCATATTGAATTTTATGTGATTATTAGCATATTTGGGTTATTTTGATGTGTTTTCTTTGCAAATAATTTTTATATAAATGCTTTATTTGATGTAAAACATGGTAAAAATTATTTAGAAAACGTTTTTGGGTTAAAAAATTACACAAATTTAATTAAAAAAAATTCTTTCTTTCGGGTAGTGGCCATGGCCACCAGTTTTCACTGGCCGCGGCCAGCACACAAATTTTTCCCAGTTTGGTCCCGTGGCCACGACCTGTGATAATTTTTTCTTAAAATTTAATTTTTGAATGTATATTTTAATAAGTTAATACAAAAATATCAGATCTTTTCTATTATTTAAAAATATCTTTTTTGAAATACGATATTTTTGTTGTTTGATCTTTTAAAAAATAGATATTTTCTACAAATATTCAAATCCAAATTTAAAAATAGGTTAACTTATTAATTTTAAATATTTAATATATTAAAATATTAGAATTAAGTTATCAGATATTACATATATTTTTTAAATCTTGATATTTTTTTGAAATCTTTTATTTGAAAATAATAATATCTAATTATTCTATAGATTTTTATATTTAAATAATTTGAAATTTGAAAATTTGTTGACTAGATAATTTTATATATATATATGAAAATTTTTAAATGTTTAAGATATTTTTTCAATAATAGCAGATGATATTTTATCATAACTTACGGCCCCAGGTACTCCGCAACAAAATGGTGTAGCAGAATGCCAGAACAAAAATTTATTGGAAATGGTTAAATGCATGCTTAGTTACTCAACTCTACCAACTTCGTTCTGGGGACATGCCATTGAAACCGCGAATGACATTCTCAATTTCGTGCCATCCAAATCAATCCCCAAAAAACCTTTAGAACGTTGGAATGGTCATGAACCTAGTTTACGCCATTATAGAATATGGGGGTATCTCGCCCACGTCCCAAGGAAAAAGGAGGGAAAGCTAAAACCTCGGACTGAAGTTTGCATGTTTGTTGGCTATCCTAAAGGTACTCGGGGTGGACTTTTCTATAGTCATTCAAAAAAGAAAGTGTTTACTTTACGAATGCTATTTTTTTGGAAAATGACTATGTCCAAAACTTCAAACCACGCAGCAAACTAGTTTTAGAGGAGATGGTTGACGAATTGACTCCAACCAATGTTCCATCGTCATCAACGCAAGTTGATGATGACATTCACACTCTTCTCCAAACAACGCAAGTCGATTTAAAGAAGAAGTACCATTGTTCCTGAGCAAACAGTCACATAGCCTCGTCGTAGTGGGAGGGTTTCTAGGAACCCAGTTCTCTATGGTTTGGATGGTGAAATCAATATGGTTGTTGGTGACACTAGTGATGATGATCCATTGTCTCTCAAACAGGCAATGGCTAGCCTAAAAAAGAACTATGGCTCGAAGCCATGAAACAGGAAATGGAGTCCATGTACTCAAATTCCGTTTGGGATCTTATGGAAGTACCTAGTGACTTTAGGGCCATTGGGTGCAAGTGGATCTACAAGAATAAATGAGGTGTTGATGAAAATATCGAAACTTATAAAGCTCAATTAGTGGCAAAGGGTTACCCAAAGAGAAGGCGTGGACTATGAGGAAAATTTTAGTCCGATAGCCATGCTCAAGTCCATTCGCATCCTCCTATCCATAGCAGCCACTCTCGACTATGAGATCTGGCAAATGGACGTCAAGACAACTTTTCTTAATGGGAAGCTTGACGAAGTCATTTATATGGATCAACCAGAAGGATTTAAATTAGTTGGATAAGAAGGAAAAGTTTGCAAGTTGAATAGGTCCATTTATGGACTTAAGCAAGATTCTCGTTCCTAGAATCTTAGATTTGATGAAATAATCAAAACCTATGGCTTTGAACAAAATATTGATGAGTCTTGTGTTTACCAACTGAAGGCAAATCAAATAGTGGTATTCTTGGTCCTTTATGTAGATGATATCTTACTCATTGGAAACAATGTTAAGAAATTATCATATGTGAAGAATTGGCTAAGCACTCAATTCCAGATGAAGGATTTGGGTGAAGCAAGTTATGTTCTAGGTATCCAAATCATTAGGGATAGAAAGAACATACTCTTAGCTCTATCTTGAGCAGCTTACATCGATAAAGTGCTTGAACGTTTCTCAATGACAAATTCCAAGAAAGGGCGTCTACCGTCCCGCCATGGAATTCATCTTGCAAAGAAGCAGTCTCCCCAAGCTCCTGAAGAGGAAGATGTAATGAGAAAAGTTCCTTACGCATCTGCAGTTGGAAGTCTGATGTATGCTATGTTGTGTACTAGACCATGTATCTGTTATGCAGTGGGAGTAGTGAGCAAGTATCAGTCAAGCCCAGCACCGAAGTACTGGATAGCAGTTAACCATATCCTGAAGTATTTAAGGCAAACTAGGGATTATATGTTAGTCTACAAGGGTGGTGTTCTGAACCCTGTAGGCTATACTGATTCAGATTTTCAGACTGATGTCGATGACAGGAAGTCTACTTCTGGAATGGTGTTTACTCTTCGCGGTGGAGCTGTGATATGGAGAAGCGTAAAGTAGTCTGCAATATCATATTCCACCATGGAGGCTAAGTACATAGCTGCGTCTGAAGCAGCTTAAGGAAATAGTCTGGCTAAAGAAGTTCTATTCAGATCTTGGTGTTATTCCAGAAATTGATCATTTTCTTTTGATAACACATGAGCAATTTCCAGTTCGAAAGAACCTCAAAGTCACAAGAGGCGTAAGCAGATAGAAAGGAAGTATCACATAATTTGAGAATATGTGGCCAGCGGAGATGTGAGGGTTATGAAGATTACATCTGAAGACAATCTTGCGGGTACGTTTACAAAGACACTACCATAAGCTACATTTGATAAGCATATCAAAGAAATGTGATTAGTAGAATTAACGCATTAGTTTCAATTAGTGAAAGTGGGAGTTTTTTTGGAGTTTTATGCCCTAATTAAAACTCAATTTCTTTGTAATCTCATTTTTATTATCAATAAAATAATAGAAATCAATTTTTTACTTGGTTAATTACTTTGCTCACATGTTTTATTTTCATGATTGTTTGTTTAATATAAACTTCTATTAAATCTCAAGCATATAGATAATTGTATATATAGTGACGTAATCACAGTGGAATATAAATATGATTATATGTTCAAAATAAGTTAGTCCTAAGATTAGTCAGTGTACAGGATTCACACTGACTTGCCAATCTACGATTGATCTATTTACACATTGTAGTGTTATGTTCTTTCCAAAACATTAGCAAAGTAGATAAGATCATATTTATTTGTTACATCAGACTGGACCGATATTGACAGTAGACAAGATATGTAAACATACTGTTATTATCTATTATAGTCATATCATATATTTGACCATAGGTCAATTCAATCTCAATTCATAATGGTTAGTATTCTAACTGATTATATTATTTGAGTTCTTTGACTTGTTCATTACCAGCTTACCCTACGGACTAGCCCATACTTACATCTTGGGAACACAGTAGTATAATTGAGTGGGAGTGTTAATCATAGTTATGAACATATATAGCTTCTGATGAAGAAGTCAAATGATGGTTTCCTTTTAGTTTGGTTCAAGGTGCTAAATGATAAAGATCTCATTTCAGTAATTAATATTAATACTAGTAATTAATATTAATATTAGTTTGGTTCAAGGTGCTAAATGATAAAGATCTCATGGAATAGAGAAGTGGCTGCTAATTCATACTTTTTACAATGGTTTGAGGGGCAATACAAGGACAATTATAGATGCAGTATCAGGAGGAACGTTTATGAGAAAAACCACTAATGAAGCATATGAATTATTGGAAGAGATGGCTATGAATAACTATAATTGGCCTACTGAGCATGAGAACAAGAAAGTAGCAGGAGTCTTAAAAGTTGATCAAATTGTGATATTGACCACTCAAGTGGCATCTCTAACCAAGCAATTGTAATAGACTAATCTCGCTGCACAAGCAATGCAAGTATAGAATGTCGTGAGTTGTGAGATTTGTGGGGGACCACATTCTTATGAACAATGCCCGAGCACAGCTAATTGCTCAACTGATGTGAATAATATGCCTTTGGAACAAGCACAGGTTATTGGTAATTTTTCAAGACCTGCGCCCAACACTTACTCCAATTCCTATACTCCTACTTGGAAAAATCACCATAATCTATCTTGGAAAATAATCAAGGGTTATAACCGCAATATCCACAGTATCCACCTCAACAACCCCCTCATCAACCGACTTATGGATTACATTCTATACCATATTGTGATCCAATTCCACGCCCATCTCATCCACCATCACATTATCAAATGAACCCACCAACAATTTAGCCAGACCAATTAAATCAATTCATGACAAAGACAAGGTCTTCAATCAGGAATTTGGAAACTCAAATGGGTCAATTGGCACAAATGTTTTCTAGTAGACAGCAAGGAAATTCGTATAGTTCAACATAGGTAAATCCTAAAGAACAATGTCAAGTTGTCACTCTGAGGAGTGGGACTAAGTATGATGGACCTACAATGGATGACAAGGGGACGAAGAAATAGGACCAACATGTTACTAGTCCAATACAGGAGGAGGTTACTGAAGACCTTCCAAAAACAGAAAAACCAAAATACACTGAACCTACACCAAAGACTCCATATCTTCAATGGTTTCGAAAGGCTAATCTTGACAAACAATTCTCCAAATTTCTTGAGGTATTTAAGAAACTTCACATTAACATTCCTTTTGCAAAGGCTCTAGAACAAATGCCTAGTTATGTGAAGTTTATGAAAGATATATTTCCAATAAGAGAAAAATGGAGGATTATGAAACTGTTGCATTAACTGAAGAGTGTAGTGTAATTATTCAAAAGAAGCTTCCTCAAAAGTTAAGAGATCCGAGCAGCTTTACTATACCTTGCACCATTGGGAACTTTCATTATGAAAGAGTTTTATGTGATTTGGGTGCAAGCGTAAATTTAATGTCATTGTCTGTATTTAAAAGGCTTGGTTTGGGGGAAGCTAGACCCACTACTGTTACTCTTCAACAGGTTGACCGTTCATTAACACACCCCAGAGGTATTATAGAGGACGTTCTAGTAAAAGTAGATAAGTTCATTTTCCCAGCGGATTTCATTGTTTTAGATATGGAGGAAGATGAGGACGTGCTTATTACATTGGGACGACCATTTTTGGCCACGGGGCAAGCGTTGATAGACGTTCAGAAGGGAGAGTTAAGGCTTAGAGTACAAGGTGATGAGGAAGTTCCAGTTGAAGGAGCTACCAAGTCTGTGAGGGATAAGTATGAGTGTTGGCAAGCAGCTAACAATAAGGTGCGGTACTACATGTTGACTAGTATGGTCGACACTCTCAAGAAAAAGATGGATAATGTTGAGATGGCCTACGAAATCATGGATCAACTCCAAGACATGTTTGGTGCCAAGTCAGCGCAGACTCATTTTGAGGCCATTAAGAAATATGCCAATGCTCGGATGACACCTTCTCAACATGTTCACGATCATCTTATCAAAATGACCAACTACTTTCAGGAAGTTGAACTGCATAGAGCAACAATAGATGTGGAAACTCAAGTCGGCTTAATCCTCAACTCCTGACCGGGTAGGCATAGTGCCTTTCTTGGAATTTTGATTGCTAAGCATTCTAGCTCTTTATCAATATAAGTTGCTTGAGACAATGCCAAAAAAAATTTCTTTTGATCTCTACAGATTTGAATTCACAAAACATATTTGGCTTCTCCCAAATCCTTCATTTGGAATTGCTCAGCTAACGATTTCTTTACTTTTGATAATGTTTCTATGTCATTCCCAATGAATATAATATCATCAACATAAAGAATGAGGAATACCACAATCTTATCTTTGATTTTTTTGTAAACACAAGGTTCATCAATGTTTTGTTCAAAACCAAACATTTTGATTGTTTCATCAAATCTAAGATTCCAAGATCTCAAAGCTTTTAGTAATTTACCTAATTGCTTTTCAGCTTCTGCTCGGAATTCTTTAAACTTACCAAAAGTTTCGAATTTCCTTTGCATTAAGTATAGGTAACCATATCTCTAATAACCATTTATGTGTAGAGTCCAAGAACTTTACTTAGCTAGTTAGATAGTAGTAGTAGTAGTAGTAGTAGTAGTAGTAGTGGTAGTAGTAGTAGTGGTAGTAGTAGTAGTGGTAGTAGTAGTAGTGGTAGTAGTAGTAGTGGTAGTAGTAGTAGTGGTAGTAGTAGTAGTGGTAGTAGTAGTAGTGGTAGTAGTAGTAGTGGTAGTAGTAGTAGTGGTAGTAGTGGTAGTGGTAGTAGTGGTAGTAGTAGTAGTGGTAGTAGTAGTAGTGGTAGTGGTAGTAGTGGTAGTGGTAGTAGTGGTAGTGGTAGTAGTGGTAGTGGTAGTAGTGGTAGTGGTAGTAGTAGTAGTGGTAGTAGTAGTAGTGGTAGTAGTAGTAGTGGTAGTGGTAGTAGTGGTAGTGGTAGTAGTAGTAGTGGTAGTAGTGGTAGTGGTAGTAGTGGTAGTGGTAGTAGTGGTAGTGGTAGTAGTGGTAGTGGTAGTAGTGGTAGTGGTAGTAGTGGTAGTGGTAGTGGTGGTAGTGGTAGTGGTGGTAGTGGTAGTGGTAGTGGTGGTAGTGGTAGTGGTGGTAGTGGTAGTAGTGGTAGTGGTAGTGGTAGTGGTAGTGGTAGTGGTAGTAGTAGTAGTAGTAGTAGTGGTAGTAGTAGTAGTGGTAGTAGTAGTAGTGGTAGTAGTAGTAGTGGTAGTAGTAGTAGTGGTAGTAGTAGTAGTGGTAGTAGTAGTAGTAGTAGTAGTAGTAGTAGTAGTAGTAGTACTAGCTAGTAATAGTTGTAGCATGTTTATTACTGTGGATTTTGGTTCAAGTCGGGACTTAGTTGGACACTCGTAGCAACACTTGTAGATTTTATAAGTTTAACCTATAGTTTAAGAATATTAATTATAACATAAGGTTTGATTAATATAACTGATTATGAAGATAATATTTATTATACTATAAGGTTTAGATAAACCCAATAAGATAATGACACTTGTCATGTGCATGTTTATTGAGAAATTAAGTATTTTTGAGGAATAGTTTATTAAGAGTAATATTTGAAAATCCAAGAGTCTGCCAGCAGCTTTGAAATCGTTATAGGACTCAGTCAAAGCTATTTACTCAATTAAAATTAGGTTGAAAAAGTGCAATTACGTGTATAATATTTCAGCGTATGCCGATATATCGCAGCTCTAGGGGGCGATATGTCGCCACTCAGGGAATACAAAAAACACGTAACTTCGCACGAACACTTCGACGAGCCTCGGGAACATAAGCCCAGGCGATATAACGCCTACCATGGGCGATATATCAACTCTAGGGCATTGTTTTTTAATGGTTTTGAAACCGAGCTCATTTTATTCCATAACCTCTTAATAATCTCATAATCTTTTGACCGAGTCTTTAACCTCTGCTGAACTAATATTCAAATGTTTTTCAATTAAAAAGTCATTATTTTTATTCAAACTAAAAGAAGATCTTTTCATTCTTGAACTCTATAAATAGGACCTAGTACCCAGCCATTTCTTTCATTCTTCAAGCTGAGTTCAGAGCCTTCAAGCTGCTAGGTTTACTTTAGAGTGTTAAACACTTGGGTTGGGGTTATAAGCTTTATCATCTTAAGCTTATTAAACACTTGGGAAGTAAGGTTCATAGTGTGTATTTCAATTTTGAGGGGTAGTTCAGTTATAGTGCATTCAAAGATATTCCTATCCCTAGTTCATTTTTTTTTGTTTCATTAATTTTATAGCTTTTCTCTGCTCAAATCCTAACTCAATATTTTCCATTCTTGGTTAGGCATCTAAGTTCTTTGAACTTGAGGTTTCTTGTCGGTAAGTATCTTCTCGGCGATTTAGTTCATTCCTTTTCATCTCTTTTCTTTTAGAAATACTCACCTTCTCATTAATGGCTTTTAGGAGTGCTCCAAAATCTTGTCCTTGTTCTCACATCCTGGTATTTGGTAAGGAAAATAGGATAGTTATTGTATGCTTGTATGATTATGTTATAATATGTTTTTATATGTTATGATATATATATATATGTTCTGGGGCTTATAGTTGCTTAAATAGCAAACCCCAACACTTTTATGTTCTTGGGGCTTATAGTTGCTTAGCTAGCAAACCTCATCGAATGTTGAGGCTTATAGTTGCTTAGTTAGCAAACCCCAATGTTTACCATGTACATGGGTTAGAATTATGATATATGTTTATAGTGTATGTTATATGTTTATAGCTTATGTTTTTGTTTATGTTTCATGCTTGTAGTAGATTTTCCTTGCTGGGCATTAGGCTCATTCCTTTATTTTATATGTGCAGGAAAATAGTTATGGCAGTGGTAAGATTCTTGTCGGCTTGGGATTGTGTATTGAGGGAGAATGGATTCGGTGGACTGCGTGAACGATTCGAGGACAAAGTTGTTTTTAGTCATTTTATTATGTTTCTATGTATTTTCCGCACTTTGTTTTGTAACGAATTTTAAGATTTAAGTTATGTTTTATTTTATTTTCAAACAATGGGATCCCATATCCTAACTGAATTTTTATGTATGTTAACCTTTGCTTTACTGTTTTTAATAAAATTATGACTATTTCGTATGCAAGTTTTCTTAAGAATAGTGTCTATGTATAAGTAGTTTTAATGGTCCAAAGTCTAGAATAAGTTGGGTCATTACACTATGAAAGTGATGAAGTATTCATAACCTCCTTTATCTTGGACATTTAATGGACTACAAACGTTCGTATGTACAAGTTAAAGTGGTTCTGTGGCTCTTTAACCTTTAGCAGAGAAAGGTCTCTTGGTCATTTTGCCTTCTAGGCAAGATTCACAAACAGGGAGAGAACCAATAGATAGTTCTCTTAAAGGACCATCCTTTGTTATTCTGTTAATTTTGTCTAGACCAATATGTCCCGACCTCAAATGCCACAGATATGTTTCACTATTAGAATCTATCCTTTGTCTTTTAATAGATCTGGGATTTGCAGTTTTAAATAATTCAGAGTTATAAACATGCTCAACATTGGACTTTAACTTGTAAAGTCCACCTTCAGACTTTGCAGAACAAATGTCAAAACCATATTTTGAAATAGCAAACAAATTATTATTAAAATAAATATTAAAAAAAATTCATAATATTTTGATAAGGAAATCAAATTTCCAGAAAATCCAGGAATAAAATAAATATTGTCCAACACAATAAATTTATTATTATCAAAACTAGGCGAGTTTTTCCAACTACAGCTGCCAAGATCTCCTATCCACTTTCAACTCTCATGATCACCTCTCCATGAGCCAGCTTCCTCAAAGTACTAAGACTCTGCAAAGAAAAACAAACATGATTAGTGGCTCCGGAATCAATTATCCAAGATGAAAAATAACCTTCCACTAATTAAGATTCTAAAACAAGCAAACAAATTTACCCTTCTTTTTGTCTTTCAGTTCAGCCAGGTACTTAGGACAATTCCTTTTCCAATGCCCATCAACTCCATAATGAAAGCATGATCCTTTCGGTGCCGTCTTTTTGGAGTTCTTTGCAGAATTATTCTTCTTGGAAGACTTGCTGGTCTTCTCTAGTTGTTTGTCCTTTTTCTTGTCCTTTCCTTGGCCACCCTTCCTTTTCTTTGAATTACCATTTGAAGTGAAAGGCTTGGTTTCAGCAACATTTTCCTCCTCAACCTTAGTGGAACTTTTGTTTAGAGATTCAAAAGTTTGCAACTCATTTAGCAATTGGGTCATGTTGTACTCCAACTTGTTCATAACATAGTTGGTAGTAAATGACGCAAAAGCTGGTGTGAGATATTCAAGTATTACACTTACTTGAGTTCTCTCATCAATGGTCGAACCATATGGATTTATGCATCATGCCATATCTTGATCATGTCTAGGACATGTTCTCTGACAAAAACATTTTTCTTCATTTTCATATTCATGAAGCATCTAGTTGCATCATGTCTACAATTATCAAATTGCTGGCCAAACATACCTTGTAGAGATTCCCAAATCTCATAAGCCTTGTAGAGGTTCAACAGTTTCAAACTTCTTTCAGCGCACATCGCTCATACTAGCAAGCATATAACATTTGGCCTTATTGTTATATAAGATCCAATTGTCATACTTTTCTCTAGCAGTTTTGGCAACAGTGAGAGCATGAACCTCCGGACATCCCTCATTTAGGACAAACATGTGGTTTTCACATATCAAAACAATGTTCATGTTCGATTTCCATTTCATGTAGTTATCACCAGTCAATGAGAAGTAAAGTAGTTACAGGGTTTCGATTGGACATATTGCTAAAAAATAAATAAATAAAATATAATGAATTAATGCATATAATAAATATCAGCTTACATTTGGAATGTTAAACATGATGCATGAATGCAACACATAAAATAACACACACAAAATTGTTGCTAGTCCATGATAGATTAATTTGAAAATTAATGAACCAGCCTTGGGGTAGGTCAGACTAATCACAAATTAATCTTGAGACAAGATCTCAACTCTATAAGTGAAAACTTAAAAACTCATTTTTCTCTTTTGATATATGAATTACCGTTAATTTGGTCAAGATGTACTAGTCATGCTGGAAAGCCTAGATACATCTTCGGAGTGTAACCCATTATTTTTTTATTAATGACTTAACTCAAGAGTGTGCCTTAGGGTAAGTCAAACTTGAAATACATCACTGATCTTATTCTCTTATGAGAAGTCAACCTTGAGATAAAATAAACATATTCGGAAGCCTTTCCTTGGGGAGGCCGCAAACGGAGGTGACACGAGGCCCTTCCTATGCCTCTTGGTGTTCAACCAATACTGGAGACCATGGGACTTATTGTCATAATTCTCTCTCCTACCCACTATTAAAAAAGAATGTGTTTTTCTCAAAATTAATATTTTCAATTTGGTTGTAAAACTAAATAAATTAATTTTACCAAATGATATTCTAATAAATACTAATCCAATTATGCAAAATAAATAACCGTGCCCTAGATTAATTTTATTTTGACTTTTTTTAAGTAGAATAACATTTAATTTAATAAAACAATTTTATTAAATAAGAAAATAAACAACTTTTAATTATTTTGACCATCTTAACTAATTAAGACTAAATTAATTATATGGGTTATCAAATAAAAACATACAATCAATCCTAAGCATGTTTAAAAAAAATGCTTAATATGCACTGTGTAGGCAATATGTATGGCATGTTATAATGCATGATAAAGTATTAAACAATTTAATCATGTTCAAGCAAATAAATAAATAAATGCGGGTTGGGTGCTTTGGGTATTTCTAGAAAATTACAACACTTGCGAAAAATACACAAAAATAATTAAACTAACTAAGGCCTAATGAAGAGCAACTCATTTGATCTTTTGGACCTTCTCTTTTAGTCTTTGGATCATTATCATTTTAATTATCCATTATGAATAAAATAACATTTTCATTAGTTTAAACAATTTTAAAATAATCAAACATTGGGTTTTAATACCCAACAAGTTATTGAGGCCCAATTGGAATTTGGACTCACCATAACTAATTCAAAAATTATAATTAAAATACTTTTAATTATATTGGGCTCAAAATGGCCCAAATAGATAATTACAAACCCATTAGGGTTTGCATGACACAAACCCTAATGGGTGTGTCATGGTGAGCAGCAGCTAGGCCGACAATGGCCGGTAGGGTCAGGGTCGCAGGTGGAGGCTGGTAGGGGCGCGCACAGCCTGGGCGCGCGAGCACGGAGCCTTACTCATGCCTAGCAGTAATAACCCTACTCATGCATGCATACCATTCATATAAATGACTACATTGTAATATGGGGCCAGTTGCCCTAAGTAAATGATTAATGAACCATACCGAAAAGACATGATTTATGAATCTTACAGGGACTCAACACCCTAGGATATGGGACTAATGAGTCACCCCGGGGCCCATTACCCTATCCTATATATAACCAGCCTTGGAGCTGGCCCAGCGTACCTGGAGCTAAATTTTCCACGACCATTGGGATGAACAAGCGTATGATGCGCTCCTGATTAGGCGTAACCATATCGACCAGAGCTCAACGCGCTATTTTCGCCCTTGACTTATAAGTCAATGCTTTCAACCAGCGTTCAGCGTGCTAATGTCTTTCTTGACTTATAAGTCAAGTCTAGGGCCCAGCCCTAAGATATGGGACTAATAAGTCACCCTGGGGCCCATTTCCATATCCTCTATATAACCAGTCTTGGAGCTGGCCCAGCGTACCTGATGCTGAATTTCCATGACCATTGAGTCAGACAAGCGTATTATGCGCTCCTGATTAGGCCTAACCATATCGACTAGCGCTCAGCGCGCTATTGCCGCCCTTGACTTACAAGTCAATGCTTTCAACCAGTGCTCAACGCTATTGCCGTTCTTGACTTATAAGTCAGGTATTTTCAATCATATAATGCAGACAAGCATATATCATATACCAAATAACCAGATACAGAGCATTCATCATGCTTAGTCAACAATCATAGGCATAATCATAATCATGCGCATTTACAGGGACCCATGCCCTATTCATATCCCTATTTAACAATCGGGCCAAGCCTTAATCACATACATCACGTATTGGGTGTATTTTTCTTATCTCGGTCCAAGCACTAGTTAAAAATGAACAACCCTCAAGCATGATCCTGGTATCGAGCCCCTAGCGATAACCTAGTCACAAGCAAGTATAGAATCTTGCCAATAATGAGCAAATAAAGGTTTCTAGACGAAGTCCTAGCCTTCGAGACGTTGAATTCTACTAAACTGGTAGTAGGATCAATCCCGATCCTTGAGGTTTGAGTTCCCGTACTCAAAACCTCCTCAGGGCTCAAAAACCCCTTAAGCGTTGTGGCCCAAACATTTGAGCCACGAACCTCCCTAATTCAGAGATCCTAAGGGCACTTTTCTGAACATATGCGCCGTGGCTACAAGCACCGCGACCCAAATGGAGGTTCAACACCTCCTTCTTCCCGTTCATGATATATGTGGCGCCCCATGAACAGGGTTGCGGCTCGACATGAAAACTCAGCATTTACGTTGTTTTCTCAAGCCAAATCCCTCCATAAACCTATCCAGGCATAGCTAAATCCAAAAAGTAAAGTTCCCAATCAACTCCATAGCTCACAACCATCAAAACCCAAGTTACAAACAAATAAAAAACTCATCAAAACCATAAAATCCAATCCAAGATTAAAGAAATAGAACTTAGAAACTTAAAGCTTAGATTACCTATGTTAAATCTATTTCCAGGTAAATCCTCAGGCTATCAAGCTTCTAATCTTCCCTAGAATTGTTATGACTCTAACCTCGCTTGAATCCGAGCTCTAAAACTTGAGTTTCCTTCGAAAATGCTAATGAGTTGAAATGAGAGAACGAGAGAGTTTTATGAGTTATACGGTTATGAAAGGTTACTTCGAGTTCACATAACCTTAAGCAAATTCCAAGGCTCGGGGTACCCAAAAACGTCCCCGAGGGTAAAATGGTCAAAATACCCAGAATTCTCTCCTAAACTCACTAACTCCGAATATACCCTTGAATATTTATTCCCATTACCCAATATCCCGGTAATGTACTAAATACCCAAAATACCCCTTGACTCTCTCGAGTTGAGTATTGGTCCCGTTGTGACTTTCCCCCTAACTTGCTCCCTAGGATCGCCTCATGCCGAGTAACCCAAATATATCCACATAATAATGTGGTCTCACACATATATCACATATACTCCAAATATACTTGTAACGGGCCAAATTGCGAAAATCGTCCTTCTAATAACCCGTGCATATTTAATACACCTAAACATGCCTATCTAGTCATATTATAATATAACTCACGTAATCATATAATGATACACATATATATCACATAAACACGTAATTTTCCATAAGTTGCCATCCTAGCTCCCTAATCAAGGCCCTAAGCCTTATTAGGTAATTTGGGATGTTACAACTATGCTCTCCTTACAGGAATTTCGTCCTCAAAATTTTACTTGAACAGCTCGAGATACTGATCCCGCATATCTGACTCTAGCTCTTAGGTCGCTTCCTCGACCTTGTTGTTCCTCTATAATACCTTAACCAAAGGTATAGTTTTGTTCCTTAGGACTTTTTCCTTCCTCTCTAGAATTTGAATGGGCTGCTCCTCATAGGATAAATCTGTCCCCAGTTCCAGATCCTCGTAACTCAACACGTGAGTCGCATTTGATACATACTTCCTCAACATGGAAATATTAAAAACATTGTGTATGGCCGATAGTGCCAAAGGTAAGGCCATCCTATAGGCCACCTGACCTATCCTTTCCAGGATCTTAAACAGTCCTACCAATCTAGGGCTCAACTTGCCCTTTTTCCCAAATCTCTTCACCTCTCTAAAAGGTGCAACCCTAAGGTAGACATAGTCTCCCACTTGGAACTCCACGCTCCTCCGCTTTGGGTCTGAATAACTCAGAGCATCCAAGCTCTAATCTTTTCAATAGCCTCAATGGTCCCCTAAACTTCCTCGGGACCCAAATATTTTCTCTCACCCATCTCATCACAGTGAATGGACGATCTACACTTCTTACCATGCAACATCTCATAAGGTGCCCCTCCAATAGTTAAATGGTAGATGTTATTATAGGAAAATTCTATTAGAGGAAAATATTTACACCATGACCCTTCAAAGTCCAATACACATGCTCTCAGCATGTCCTCTAATATTTGGATAGTCCTCTCTTATTGACCATCAGCCAGAGGATGGTATGCTGTACTGAACTTCAGCTACGTACCCATTGCCTTCAGTAAGATTCCCCAAAACTTGGGAGTAAAAATATGGTCCCTATCCAACATGATAGACCTCAGAGTCCCATGAAGGCATACTATCTCTCTCACATAGAGATCTGCATACTGGTCAGCTGTATTGTTCATCTTCACTGGCAAAAAGTGAGTTGACTTCGTATACCAATCCATAATGACCTAGACTAAATCATGTTGGTCCACTGTCCTGGGCAACCCCACCACGAAATCCATCGTGATGTCCTCCCACTTCCACGCTGGGATACTCAAAGGTTGCAGTAGCCTTACTGGTTTCTGATACTCTACCTTGACCTGCTGATAGGTCAGGTACTTTGCCACATACTCAGTCACGTCCCTCTTCACCCCAGGCCACCAATATAAAGCTTTCAGATCCCGGTACATCTTTGTGCTACCTGGATGTAGAGAATAAAGGGTAGTATAAGATTCATCTAGAATCTCCTGTCTGATCCCAGTGTCCATCGGAACACAAATCTGATCCTTATATCTCAATAAACGTATGCTTGACACTGTATAGTCCTTAGCTACTCCAGCTAGGACATCCCCTCTAACCTTTCCCAATTGTGGATCACTCAACTATTTCTCTTTGATCCTCTCTAAAAGAGTAGACTGAAGAGTAATATTGGTGTGACAGTCATAATCCCGTGATCCGTAAGGGGAAAGACCGGGTAAGCTGTGCAATCCCACACCGCCTGGGGAAGGTCAAGTGTGATGATTCTAAGACTATGTAGGTATGGGACTACACAGTTGAAGAGGGCTTAAATGGATAGATGGGTACTACCTATATCAACAAGATGCATCTTCTTTTCGGTAACCCATCACTTGAGAACACCAAAGTTAAGCGTGCTTGACCTGGGGTAATCTAGGGATGGGTGACCTCCTGGGAAGTTTTCCCAAGAAGCGTGCGAGTGAAGACAAAGCACGCTGGAAAGACTCGTGTTGGTTTGTAGGGCCAGTCGTCATTCTAGAAAGCAACCATAGTGACGTGGGGCGTCACAATTGGTCAACTGTCCCACTAGTAACTCTATTCCAGCTTTGGTCATATCCTCTGCTAACTCTCTAGATATTTGTCTCGCATTGTACAACTGTCCCGGACCTTTCCGGCTTAAGGAATCTTCCACCACGTTGGCTTTCCCTGGGTGATAAAGGATCTCACAGTCATAATCCTTCACCATCCCTAACCAACATCTCAATCTTAGCTGGGTCCACCTTGATCCATCCCTACTGACCATGTGACCAAGAAAAGTCACTTGCAATAACCAGAACTTACATTTCTTGAACTTCGCAAACAGTCTGTGTTCCCTCAACCTCTGTAGAACCAAATTGAGATGTTGCTCATGTTCTACCTCTGACTGATAATAAACCAGAATATCATAAATGAAGACGATCACAAACCGATCTAGATAATCTTTGAACACCATGTTCATATAGTCCATAAAATGAGTTGGGGCATTAGTCAAACCAAAAAACATGACTAAGAAATCATAATGCCTATATCTGGTACAAAAAGCAGTCTTCGGTATATTCTCCTCCTTGATCCTCAGCTGGTGATAACCAAATCGAAGATCTATCTTGGAGAATACTGTCTTACCTTGTAACTGATTAAACAGATCATCAATCCTTGGCAGAGGATACTTGTTCTTGATAGTTAACTTGTTCAGTTCTCTATAATTGATACACATCCCCATACCACCATCCTTCTTCTTTACAAATACGACTGAGGTGCCTCATGGCGAGAAAATGAGCCTAATAAAATCCCAAGTTTAACAATTCCTGCAATTGTACCTTTAGTTCTTTCAACTCTGTTGGAGCCGTCCAATAAGGTGCCCTAAATACTGGTTTCGTCCCAGATGCCAACTTAATCACAACTCTATCTCCCTGTGTAGAGGTAACCCTGGCAGAACCTCTGGAAACACATCCAGAAACTCATAGACTAATCTGGTTCATCCTGGTCCCACTGGCACAACCTAAGTGGTATCCACCACATTAGCTAAGAATCCTATTCATCCCTCTTGCAATAGGTCTCTAGCTCTAAGTATAGATATGATAGGTATACGAGGTCCATGTACAGTGCCACCAAATACAAAGGGATCCTCACCCTCAGGCTCAAATGTTACCATCTTTTTCTTGCAATCTATCGTTGCCCCATACTTGGCTAACCAATCCATATCCAAGATCATATCAAAGTCAGCCATAACCAACTATATCAAGTCAACTAATGAATCTTTTCCCACAATAATCTAACCCATCTCTTACAAGTTACCAGTAGGGTTCCAAATTCTCATCACAACATAACCACGTAATCTACATACTAAGTCTATGCCTCTACTAGATGCAACAAAAAAAATAAAAACATGGCACCAGAACCAATCAGCATAATATAAGAATCAGAATTACGAGGCTAACCTGTGCACTACCGAGGGACCAGCCTCAGCCTCTAACTGTGTCAAAGAGAACACTCGAGTTGGAGTCAAGTTGACTGCCCCCTATGGTTCTTTCTTCCTCAGCCCTAGGCAATCCCTCCTGAGGTGCCCAACCATCCCACATAAGAAACATGCCCTTGCTCAGCATTCTCCCAGATGATGCCTCCTGCACCGAGCACATTCTGGGTAGAGTTTCCAATCCTCGTCCTCGCCCTGATGGCCTATCTGAGCATTTTGAAACCCCATTTCTAGCCCAGGGGTACTGATATGTTGATAACTTTTCTTTTCTAATCACTGGGGCCTCTGCCCCTACCTGATCCAATAAACAGAGATATCACTGTCTGAGCTCCATGCTCTCCGGCGCTCTCCCTCCATATCTCATTTCTTGTGCCCTCAACAACAAGAGCCCTCCCTACCACCTGAGCATGGGTAAAGATCCCATGCACTGGATCGATTCTAACGCCCTGAGCTATCCCAGAATTCAATCCCTGGATAAATCACTCTTTCCGAGCTACATCCGTGGGAACCATATCAAAGGCAAAATTGGCCAACCCATCGCATTTGTTAACATACTCTGTAACTATCGTGTTTCAGTGAACTAGGTTCAGAAATTCATTTATCTTTGCAGTCTTAACTGCATCACAATAATATCTCTCATTAAACAACTACCTAAATTCCTCCCAGTTCATCGCAGTTGTATCTCGCGTCTGGGATACCACTTCCCACCAAGTCCGGGCATCCTCCTATAACACATACATAGCAAAGATCACCCTATCATGACCTACCACCCCCATAAAGTCAACGATGGAGCTAACCATGCACATCCATTGTTCAGCTCTAAATGGATCTAGGCCTCCCTCAAAAGTTGGACGGTAATGTTTCTAAAATCTCTCATATAGTAATTCCCACCTGTTCTTAACCCTAGGTTGAGCCAAAACTGGTACCACTCCTGGCATAACAAAGGAAGAGGTGTTCTATGACAAAACCTGCTATTTTAAACACCTGATCTCTTCCTCTTGCCTCTGCAATCTTGCTTGCATATTTGTAACCACCCACTGCCAATTCTGAGGGGTGAGCGGAGGGCTCTAGCCCTGGCTATAATTTCCAGCCTCAACATAAACACCGTCGGGTCCCATTAACTGCCTTTGGTACATAACCTCTGAGTTCATCTGTAGTCAATGACTTGACCCATTAAGCATGATGAGCACATCCAAAATCCTTCCCACAGGAAAACGAAACAGCACCACATTCACATACAACTATAGTACTAAAATTCATGCATTAATCAATAAGCCCTGCTCTTCCCACATAATTATCATGCTCTCTACTCTAGCATGCAGATAAAGCATTCATATATCAACTGAGCAGGAAAGTATATAATCACATCAATAGTCAAGGGTCAGGCCCTATCAGAATATCTAATGCTTCCTAATAAGGCAGGAAAATAAGGCATTTATATCCTATTTAAGTAGTTAAACACATAACTACATAAATAGTTACCAAACCCTAAGTGGAGCTTGTCTTTAGTGGTGAGGGTACATGCCTAGCTTGTCTTCAGGAACCCTTAACCTTGGCACGCTTTGAGACCAAGTTGTAACGTCCTCCTAATCAAGGATCGTTACACTATGTATTTTAAATAGTGTTAGACTTGCTAAATGACTCATTTGGCCATAATCGTGTAACTAAACATGATTAATGGTTTAGGGTTAAATTTTTTGGTCGAAAGGTATAACCGTTTCACTAAAATGTTTACTTCCATACATGAGATCTCAAACTAACATTTAAAAAGATCAATTACAATTGAAAAGTTACAACCAGCCAACCTAAGCGACAAAATAAGGTTTGACCCTAGTTCCTCTGAGAAACCCTGGCCATGGTGGTCGAGCAGTCGCATATGTACAAATCATCACTAAAGCTCTCCAACTCATGGATGGTCCAGCTTCCTTTTCCCCTTACCTACACCACATAGCACCTGTGAGCCAAGACTCAGCAAGAAAACTTAAACATGCTCATAAGCAGTTAATAACACATTACCAAATCATAATAAGCATGTGTAGCAGTAATAACCCTACTCATGCATACATACCATTCATATAAATGACTACAACATCATATGGGGCCAGTTTCCCTAGATAAATGATTAATGAATCATACCAAAAATATATGATTTATGAATCATACCAAAAATATATGATTTATGAATCATATTGGGACTCAATGCCAAAGTATATGGGACTAATGAGTCACCTCGGGGCCCATAGCCCTATCCTCTATATAACCAGCCTTGGAGTTAGCCCAATGTACTTAGCGTTGAATTTTCCACGACCATTGGGTCGAACAAGCGTATGATGCGCTCTTGATTAGTTGTAACCATATCGACCAGCACCTAGCGCGCTATTGACACCCTTGACTTATAAGTCAATGCTTTCGACCAACGTTCAGCGTGCTAATGTCGTTCTTGACTTATAAGTCAAGTCCGTGGCCCAATCCTAGGATATGGGTCTAATAAGTCTATTGGGAAAACTTATACAGGATCATGTTTATTTTCATGTAAATTATATATTAAACATTTTAATATAAGATAACCTAGAACATTTTCTAAAATTGAATTCATACAGAGATAATGATAAGAACACTTACATTATTGTGCAGCGGAATGATTGAGTCCTTCCTTCAGTTTCTCTAACCCTTGTATCCATTCTGCCGTAGAGTATCACCAAGAAACTGAACCGATCTTCAATTTTCTTCATAGCCTTCCAAAGTATCCTTAGAATCACCTAGACTAGAGTGACCAATTCTCAATAGATACAGAGAGAATAAGAGAAAATAATATTGAGGCTTAGAAAAAGACTTATAATGTAGAGAGAATCTAAAACCTTGAGCATCAAGACAAGATCTTCTGATCTTCTCAAAAACTTGTGTTTCAACTCTCACTTAGCATTCCTTTTATAGACTCAATTAGGTCATTTATTTAATTAAAAACCAATAAAATAATATTCAATTATCATCCCTAGGTTGAAATTCTCATGGGCTTTAGGCTTGTGAAATTTCCCATTGTTGGACTTAAAATCAAGGCTTGTATTATTTTCTATTGATTAATTAATTAAAAATTATTTAAATCCCTTATCAAATTAATTATTTATAATTTGAACAATGATTTAAACTTATTATTAATTTATACACCAATTTATCTTAATTAATAAATCTGCCCTAATTTCTCTTTTCTTCTCTAAATTACATAACTCTGTGAAACTATCCAAAATTGACCTGGTCAACTTTGATAATTCTAATTGATAATTAAATTAATTAATTGAGACTATCTAGATTATTTTATCCAAGGTACAATAGGGACCATGGACCTGTGAAATCAAGCTCCAATAAGTTATCATAAATCTAACAAATAAATTTACTAACTTATTAATTCCTCGTGACTCCACTAAAGATTCAGAATTGCACTCTTGAATTCATAGAATGCTCTATAAGAAATGTAGATACGTTATTAATTATTCACTATTACAACCATAATTTTTCACTCAATCCTCTATAGACGGTCTACAATGAGATAGGACTAAAATACTGTTTTACCCCTCATTGTATTTTATCCTTAAAACACTTAGTTCCTTGTAAATGATATTTCAGTAAACTAATTTAATTAATGAAATGAGATCTCTATCAGTTAACACTTTTAACCAAACTAAAAGGAAACCATCGTTTCACTTCTTCATCAGAAGCTACAGATGTACATATCTATGATTAACACTCCCACTCAATTATACTACCGAGTTCCCAAGATGTAAGTATGGGCTAGTTCGTAGGGTAAGCTAGTAACGAACAAGTCAAAGAACTCAAATAATACAATCAGTTAGAATACTAACCACTCAGAATTGAGATTGAATTGACCTATGGTCTACTATATGATATGACTATAATAGATAATAACGGTATGTTTACTTATCTTGTCAACTGTCAATATCGATCCAGTCCGATGTAACAAATACATCCGATCATATCTACTTTGCTAATGTTCTGGAAAGAACATAACACTACAATGTGTAAGTAGATCATATCATAGATTGGCAAATCAGTGTAAATCATGTGCACTGACTAATCTTAGGACTAACTTATATTTGAACATATAATCATATTTATATTCCACTGTGATTATGTCACTATAAATACAATTAGCTATATGCTCGAGATTTAATAGAAGTTTATATTAAACAAATAATCATGAAAATAAAACATGTGAGAAAAGTGATTGAGCAAGTCAAAAAATGATTTCTATTCTTTTATTGATAATAAATGAGATTACAAAGAAATTGGGTTTTAATTAAGGCATAAAACCCCAACAAACTCTCACTTGCACTAATTGAAACTAATGCCTTAATTCTAATAATCCCATTTCATTGATATGCTTATCAAATGTAGCTTCTGGCAGTGTCTTCATAAACGGATCTGCAAGATTGTCTTCAGATGCAATCTTCATAACCTTCACATCTCCCCTGGCCACATATTCTTGAATTATACGATACTTCATTTCTATATGCTTACTCCTCTTGTGACTACGAGGTTCTTTCAAGTTGGTTATCGCTCTTGTATTGTCACAAAACAACACAAGCGGTTTATCCCTTTTTGGAATAACACCAAGATCTGAATAGAACTTCTTTAGCCAGACTATTTCCTTAGCTGCTTCTAACGCAGCTATGTATTCAGCCTCCATGGTGGAATCTGAGATTGCAGACTGCTTTATGCTTCCCCATATCACAGCTCCACCCCCTAGAGTAAACACCATTCCAGAAGTAGACTTCCTGTCATCAACATCAGTCTGAAAATCTGAATCAGTGTAGCCTATAGGGTTCAAAACACCACCCTTGTAGACTAACATATAATCCCTAGTTCGCCTTAAATACTTCAAGATATGCTTAACTGCTATCCAATGTTCCGGTCCTGGGTTTGACTGATACCTGCTCACTACTCCCACTGCATAGCATATATATGGTCTAGTACACAACATAGCATACATCAGACTTCCAGCTGCAGATGCGTAAGGAACTTTTCTCATTGCATCTTCTTCTTCAGGAGTCTGGGGAGACTACTTCTTTGAAAGATGAATTCCATGGCGGGACGGTAGACGTCCTTTCTTGGAATTTTTCATTGAGAAACATTCAAGCACTTTATCAATGTAAGTTGCTTGAGATAGAGCTAAGAGCCTGTTCTTTCTATCCTTAATGATATGGAGACCTAGAACATAACTTGCTTCACCCAAATCCTTCATTTGGAATTGAGTGTTCAGCCAATTCCTCACATCTAACAATTTCTTAACATTGTTTCCAATGAGTAAGATATCATCTACATAAAGAACCAGGAATACCACTATTTGATTTGCCTTCAGTTAGTAAACACAAGGCTCATCAATATTTTGTTCAAAGCCATAGGTTTTGATTATTTCATCAAACCTAAGGTTCCAAGAATGAGAAGCTTGCTTAAGTCTATAAATGGACCTATTTAAATTGCAAACTTTTCCTTCTTGTCCAGTTACTTTAAATCCTTCTGGTTGATCCATATAAATGACTTTGTCAAGCGTCCCATTAAGAAAAGTTGTCTTGACGTCCATTTGCCAAATCTCATAGTCGAGAGCGGCTGCTATGGATAGAAGGATGGGAATGGATTTGAGCATGGCTACCTGACTAAAAGTTTCCTCATAGTCCGCACCTTCTCTTTGGGTATAACCCTTTTCCATTAATCGAGCTTTATAAGTTTCAATATTTCCATCAACACCTCATTTCTTCTTGTAGATACACTTGCATCCAATGGCCCTAACGTCACTAGGTGCTTCCACAAGATCCCAGAAGGAATTTGAGTACATGGACTCCATTTCCTATTTCATGGCTTCGAGCCATAGTTCCATTTCAGGGATAGCCATTGTCTGTTTGAAAGACAACGGATCATCATCACTAGTGTCACCAACAACCATATTGGTTTCACCATCCAAACCATAGTGAACTAGGTTCCTAGAAACCCTCCCACTATGACGAGGCTCTGTGGCTGTTTGCTCAGGAACAGTGGTACTTTCTTCATTTAAATTGACTTGCGTCGGTTGGACATGAAGAGTGGGAATTTCATCATCAACTCACGTTGATGATGATGGAACATTGGTTGGAGTCAATTCTTCAACCATCTCCTCTAAAACTACTTTGTTGTGCGGTTTGAAGTTGTGGACATAATCATTTTCCAGAAAAGTAGCATTCGTAGAAGTAAACACTTTCTTTTCTAAATGACTATAGAAAATTCCACCCCAAGTACCTTTAGGATAGCCAACAAACATGCAAACTTCAGTGTGCGGTTCTAGCTTTCCTTCCTTTTTCCTCAGGACGTGTGCGGGACACCCCCAGATTCTATAATGGCGTAAAGTAGGTTCATGACCATTCCACCATTCCAAAGGTGTTTTGGTGATTGATTTAGATGGCACAACATTAAGAATGTCATTTGTGGTTTAAATTTCATGTCCCCAAAATGAAGTTGGCAGAGCTGAGTAACTAAGCATGCATCTAAGCATTTCCAATAAAGTACTATTCCGGCGTTTCGCTACACCATTTTGTTGCGGGGTACTTGGGGCAGTAAGTTGTGATAAAATCCCAAGTTCAGTTAAATGATCTTGAAACTGCATATCGAAATATTCTCCCCCCCCCCCTATTAGATTACAAGAACTTTAACGTTTTACCTAATTGGTTTTGAGCCATTGCTAGGAATTCCTAAAACTTTGAAAATATTTTTGATTGCCTATGCATTAGGTAAAGACATGAGTATCTAGAGTAACCATCAATGAAAGTGATGAAATACTTAAAACCACCCTAGCTTGTACGTTCAAAGGTCCACAAACATCTTAATGCACAAGTCCAAGTGGTTTTTTGGCCTTATCACCCTTTGCATAGAATGGACACTTGGTCAGTTTGCCTTCTAGACAGGATTCATAGACAGGTAATTCACCTAAGGTGAGTTCCCTCAAAGGCACATCCTTTGTAAGTCTTTGAATCCTTTCATAGCCAATGTTACCTAGTCTCTATTGATGATAAGAACTCGTCAACGATGATAAGTCAGAAAACTCAAAGCTTTGTAAGCAAATAACTAAGAACTTAGAATAGACTTGAGGAAAAATAAGCGCAGATCAACAATGGAGTAAACATTCGTATATTTCTAAATAGCCTGAGTATACAATGAAATTTCCAACCCCTTATTGTGAGGGGTGAAGTTCTATTTATAGCTGGGCTCTAAGGACCCCTTATACATGGTGGTCCCTAGGGACAAAATAGTACACGGGCACACTGTCAGGATAGTAGCGTAGGTGGTAATGGTGTTTGTGGAATGGTGGTCGGCTTTAGTACGTGTCAGGGGTCTGCAACAACACTCCTGCCTTTGTACCATGTCGTACCTCCACTACTTGTCGGGTACGAACGTCATAGGCGTGCTTGGGGATTCCTTTGGTTGATACGTATGTTCCGTACCCTTACGTGTTCCACATGCCCCGTAGATGTTTTCACCTTTCTAATACGAACCACACCAACGATTGTGGTGAAACCCGACACCAAATATGGCAGCCACCAAGAAGACACGAAATGGGAATGAAGAACCGCGACCCAATGCTTAGCCAAGCACGAACCTTGGTATGAGGAAGACGCCACAAACGGGGATGGGAATCCGTTCGATAAGTCGGATTGAACGCCACAAGGAATACCCTTGATAAGTTCGAATAGTCTCTTCAAGAACTCAAGAAGAAAACCTCTCAATTTTCATTTCATCCAAATATGTCATTCCCAAATGTTTACAAAGGCCTAATATAGGCAAAAATTACATCAAGACAGCCCTTTGTCTTCCTAAAGAAAATCGAAAATTAAAGACAAGCCCTTTGTCTTCCTAATGAAAACCGAAAATTAAAGACAAGCCCTTTGTCTTCCTAAAGAAAACCGAAAATTAAAGACAAGCCTTTTGTCTTCCTAATGAAAACTGAAAATTAAAGACAAAAGGACTCTTGGACTCACACAAGTCAAGTGTTTGACTTTTCACAAAATAAACAAAGACTAAATAAAAAATACAAGATGACAAAATACAATAAGACTCATCAAGCTCCTAAACTGAGTCTTTTGGCTCGCGCCCTCGTCACCAGACCAACTGGAACTCGACTTGGATCTTTAGTCTTGGTGTCCTCATCACTTTCCAAGATGTGCCTATGCCTCAGGCCACTCTATATTCTGCTAAGCATCGAACTACTTGTGGTCTTCTTGGATACACACTTGCGAAGAGTGAGGGGCACCCCGCGAGATCTTGGGCGCAATGGGCATATGTCATGCGAGGCGTTTGTCAGTCGTGTGCCATGCAGACCCAGGTGGCTGGAGCCTCCGTGCGAGGCTTGACATCAGCGTGAGGGGGACCTCACGAGGCAGTCGTGTAAGGTAGGTGGGTCTTGTGGAGGCACGGGGCGAGACGGCCTCGCTGGGGTGCGAGGCGAGATGGTCTTGCGAAGGCACGAGGCGAGATGACCTTGTTGAGGTGCAAGGCAAGGCGGCCTAGCGGTGGCACAGTGCAAGACAGCCTCACTAAGGCGCAAGGCGAGATGGCCTCATGGAGGCACGGTGTGAGATGGCCTTGCTGAGGCACAAGGCGAGAAGGCCTCGCGAAGGCACGGTGCGAGGCGAGATGGTCTCGCGAAGGCATTTGGCGAGATGGCCTCACTAAGGGGCGGGGCGAGACGGTCTTGCGAAGGCACGAGGATAGATGGCATAGCTAAGGTGCAAGGCGAGGTGGCCTCATGGAGGCACAGTGCAAGATGGCCTCGCTGAGGCACGACACAGCTGGTTGTGCATGTGCAAGACAGAGGTTCTCGCGAGGTTGGGATCATGACTCCGTGCAGGGGCGATGCTGCTGGGAGAACATGCGCAAGATGGGGCGTCTCGCGAGGGGCACGACTAGGAGCCATGCACGCGAGACGGAGGCATCTTGTGGGGAGGTGCGGCTTGGAGGCATGTGCGTGAGATGAGGGCATCTCTCATTTGTCTCCCATGGGCATGGAATGACTCAGTGAGGCATGGGACCTCGCAAATGTGTGGCCTTTTCTGCCTCTATCACATACTTGACACCTTGGGTACCCTTATCCGTTTACTTCAATAAGGGACCGGACCTTTTTTCCTTGGTGGACTTTTGGCATCCACACTTGCCCCCAGTCTATAGGGACGCCTTTAGGCATTCTTATAGACTCTTCTCTTTCTTTATCTCTTTTTTTTTGTGTGTGCCATCTTCGTGACATTCATGGTGCAAGTGCTTTTCTCCATTTACAAGATATGGAAAAACATATTTCATGAGTGGCAATCCTTATGACTTCTTTGAGGTTTAATTAATGCCGATCATTCTTTTATATAGATCCCAAGGGTGTCATTGTTGTACAAATGTTGGGCTGCAGGAAGAAGCTTGAGGCACTCTACCCGAAGAGCCAAATAAGTGTCGTTTGGACAGGGTTTGCTCTTGTGTGGTGCTTTTAAGCTATTACCTTGGGTGCTTTGCTCATATCTAGCGCTTGTCATATTTCAGAGTGAAGAGTGCTTTAGCCATTCTTCCTTGTATCCCCTTCGTCTTGTTGACTCCTTCTTTATTACCAACAGGTTGACTCGCCTAGGAAGTCTATTAGTACTTGCATGTTGATTGATACCCTTGAATTGTAAGTGATGTTGACAAAAGATCTACCTTTGTCTGGGGCAGAGAATGATTGGCTTATTGCCAATATTCAGGGACTTGAGAAACAGTTTGTTGAGGCCATAGACAAGGTAGGAGTTGTTGTAGAGAAGACTTCATCTCCGTCTAAGATTAAGAAAAGAGCAGAAGCTAAAGTTCTTATATGGAACAGAATCTTGGCTCCGACTTCTCCTCATTCAATGACTGCGATGTTACTAAGGTCACCGAGTGGAGTGCTCACGAAGGGAAACCATGAAGTTTTTCCTGCCCCATCTTTCGGTCCCATGTGTGGGCAACTTCTTTATTTTTACTTTTGATTTGGTTGTAATGTTGCTTGACTTATTTTTCCTAAGAGGTTTTTCTGGATTTAGTGTTTTCTTCACGAGGAACTTGTAACGAGTCCCGCTAATTCTTATGCTTATCTTGTGACAGAGCATTATCATGTTCCTTTATGCACGCGGGTCTCTTACTAGCACCCATTTATTCTGAAAAGGTTCTCTTTGGGACCTCTCTACTGCGTGTGATTCATGTCTGTCGGTGCACCTTGACTACTTCTAAGGATTTGTTGGCCCCTTGGGCTCTTGCTATCCTTTTATATATTTTTACGCACGTGTTTTATTTTCTGCGAGAAGCGCCCTTCTCGTCATTAGGCATAGTACTATTTTTGCAAGTGTCTTCTTTGAGACCCTTTTTGCAAGCGTCTTCTTTGAGACCATTTTCATAAGCGTCTTCTTTGAGACCCTTTTTTGGTTTTTGAGGGGATCTCCCCTTGGGTTGGGAACTTTATAGGGAGATGGTCCTTGTGAAACCTTGCGAACACCCATTTTCAAGGCCCTTTTTTTCCCTTGGTAAGGTGACTCAGTCGATCGAGACTTGGGGATCTCTTTGGGCTCCCCTTACATCTTCTATGACGTGGTCCTTTTGCAGGATGGGTTTGTTCGTTAAGAGGTCACTTTTGAAGGACCTTTCGACTTTTTTAGATTCTATAAGGGTAGCTAGTCCTTATAGATTCAAATGTTGTCTCATAAGGTTCATCACTCTCACATATATGTATTATAAGTACTTATATATATATATATATCACAAGGCCAAATGCCTGTTTCGCACTTGGCCAAGCACCTATTGAGGCTCGTGAGGCTAGGCGCCTATTTTGCACATGGCTAGTTGTCTATTGAGGCTCGCAAGGCTAGGCACCTAATTTGCACATGGCTAGGTACCTGTTGAGGTTCACGAGGATATACACCTAATTTGCGCAAGGCGGGATGGCTGTTGAGGCTCAAGAGGCTAGGCACTTATTTTGCACATGGTTCGGTGCCTATTAAGGTCAGGTTTGATACCTCCTAAGTGGTTTGTGGGATATTTCTTGCCAAGTATTTTGTTTTTCATTCTCTCCGATATACTTTGAAAATTCCAAATCTCCGAAATCAGCTAGGTGACTTCTTTAGATCTTTATGGGGGACAATTGCGATGATTTGATGAATCCTACTAGCTTCTTCTTTAAAGCCTTTTTGTAGTCCTCTTCCAATTTTCAACTTGATTAGTGACTCCTTTATTACAACGTTCTCTTCTAATGGAATCTTCAGATGTATTGGTAGAAGGGTGATTGGAGGAGGGTTTGCTTCCCTCAACATGCAAGTCCTTATGGCCCTCTTCCACACATATATACTTCTGTGCTCTTTCGAAGAAGTCATCTAAGTTTGTAACCTCTCTCTTGAGCATGTTACCACATAACTTGCTTCCTAGATGAACTCCAGCTATAATAGCCATCTTGAGCTCCTCTTTAGTTGAATTTCCCAACTTTGTTGCTTCCATATTGAACCTATGGATATAGCTCTTCAAACTTTCATTCTCGCCTTGTTTTATGTTAGCGAGGCTGGTAATTGGCATAACGTAATCACAGAATGCACAGTGTTGCTGAAGAAATTTGCCAGAGAATTGCTGGCACGACTTGATAGTTCCTAGCCTTAACCTCTTGAACCACTTGTACGCAACTCCTTTAAGTGTAAGGACAAAGAAATGGTACTTTTATCTGTTGTTGACCCCCCTTAACCTCATCAAGTTATTGAAGGAGTCTAAGTGATACTTTGGATCCGTAGTGCCCTCGTACGGAGTCATGCGAGGCTCTTTGAAGCTAGTGGGGGAGTTGCTCAACCTGGATCTCCATTGTGAAGGATGAACCAGGTGCAGTGATAATCTTTCCTTGAGGGCTTTGCATTTCAATGTCTACTTCCCTCCTCTTTTTGCTTAAGGAGTCTTGTGGGTTCTCAGACTGAACCCTTGATTTGGTTGTGTCCCTCGGGGGAGCTGAGGGGGGTGTTATTTTTACCTCAGACCCTCTCGAGTTAAATTTCTCCCTCAAGTCAGGAGAAGCTCTTGTGGGGGTAGTCTTGGGTTCACACCTCCCATAGGTGGGGTTCGCGCCAGGTTTCGCCACTAGTGTACAATCTTCCTTGCGTTCTGGGCGAGGTATACAACAAGTGGAGAGCTGCATTTTGTCACTGTCCACGGGCATGGTAGTTTCTCCTCGTGCATGCTTTTTTCTCCTATGCTGGTGAAGGGGCATGCTTGACCTTCCTTATAGCAGGTCTTTCAACACCTCCTGCATGTTCTCTATTGTGGCTTCTAGCCTTTGATTTTTTATGCGCAACTCATGTATCTCATTCTCGCAAAAGCGAGTTCTAGAGCTGGGACTCACGAAGTGCACCTGCAAACTGTTATCAAGTTTGTGCAAAGAGGGGCATGGATCACGGTGGCTGAAGCACGGTGCAAGGAGGAGGGTGCATACTCAAGCCACCCACATAGGTCGTAGATGGTTCACGATGATCTCCCTTAGGTTGGAATGCCGAGAGTGATGCCTCCTTCTCCTCTCCAGAGGTCGGATATTCCTCTGGCATGCCTTCATTCTCAGGTGGTGGAGGGTCTCTTTTGGAGGCTTTTAGTTGGCCTCTGTCAAGGTGAATCTCAGCATCCTGAGATTCTTGTAAGTGTTTTAAATGCCTTGGCATTTTTTCTTGTCAAAATTGATGGAAGAACAACGGCTTGATAGTCGTGCTTCCCACAGACAGCGCCAAACTATTGACGATAAGAACTCGTCAACGATGTTAAGTCAGAAAACTGAAAGCTTAGTAAGTAGATAACTAAGTAAGTACTTAGAATAGATTTGAGGAAAAATAAGCGCAAATCAACAATGGAGTAAACATTCGTATATTTCTTAATTGCTTGAGTATACAATGAATTTTCCAACCTTTTATTGTGTGGGGTGAAGGTCTATTTATAGTTGGGCTCTAATGACCCCTTATACATGGTGCTCCCTGGGGACAAAGTAGTACACGGGTACACTATCAGGATAGTAGCGCAGGTGGTAGTGGTGTTGGTGGAGTGGTGGTCGGCTTTAGTACGTGTCAGGGGTCTGCAACAGCACTTCTGCCTTCACAAGTGGAATCACCCACAAGAGAGGAATTTAAACTTTATATTTTCTAATGAGCCAAAATAAAACCTATCATTTTATGAATATTTTATTTGGCAAATTCCATATATTAAGCAAACATATGGGCCACTATATGCATCTAAGCCCAATTGTAAAAATACCACATATAGTGCAAACAAACATGTTGTAATTGAATGGTCCTAATCATGTTACTATATGAACAAATCTATGAATTTATGCAAAAATACCACAATATATTTTAATTGAAAAAATACCACAATTAATTTTCTAGAATTTATCAAAAAATTCGAATTAATTAAACATTTTTCAAAAAAATAAGTCAATTTAAATGAAATTTATCAACAATTAACAATAGTTAATTTAAATTTCATTTATCAACAATCAAATTAGTTTAGATTAATTTGAAAAATATTGATTTAATTTAAATAGGATTTATCAACAATTAACCATAGTTAATTTAAATCTCATTTAAAAAAATATTTTATTAATTGGTTGAAAAATGTGATATTTTTCAAAATTTAACTAATTTTAAAATTTAAAATCAATATCTTAACTATTTTTCAAAAAATATATTGTTTTGTTACAACTATATGCAAATATTTTAACCATTTAAAAAAATAAAATATTAATAGTTATAACAACCCTAAGATATCTCAATACAGTTAAACAAATTCAAATATCTATATAAATATCTAACGAACAAATTTCAAATTTCAAATAATTTAAATATTAAAAACTATAGAATAAACAAATATTAATATTTTCAAATAAAGATTTAATAAAAAACAAGTATTTAAAAGAAAATATCTTTAATATCTGATATCTTAATTCTAATATTTTAATATATTAAAAGATTTAAAATTAAGTTGTTAGCCTATTTTTAAATTTGAATTAGAATATTTGTAGAAAATATATAATTTTTAAATATAAAACAACAAAAATATCTTATTTTAAAAGATAAAATAAATATGATATTTTGGGTTTGACATATAAAAATCAATTTCCCAATTTTATTTTCTTTAAAAGAATAGTAGTAGTGGTAGCAGCAGCAGCAGTTGTTGACGGTGAGAACTCGTCAACTAAGTTAAGTTAGAAAAATTGCAACATAGAGATTATCAAAAGAAAAGCTTTAGAAATCTAAGTAGAAACTCCAAAAATAATTGCAGAAGAAAAATGGTGAAATCAGTTTGTATTGATTATGGTGCCCTGCTACAGTGATTTTTCCAACCCCCTTTCAAGTGGAAGTGGTGTTTCTTTTATAGTGGGCTCTAGTGGCCCCTGATATAATGTGGTCAAGGGGACCAGGCAGTACGCAGGTACACTGTCAGGAGAGTGGTTTCAGAGGTAGTGGTGTTGGTACCAGTACATGGCCAGGTACCATGAGGATGTCTCCACTACATGACCGTACGAATGTCAGAGGAGTGGTGCAGGTGGTAGTGGTGTCGACTCTGACATCTCGCCTCAGACACATATGCCCCCCCCCCCCCCTCTCCTTGCACCCCCACTACTTGTTTGGCAGGGGTACCACATTCGTACGCTGACTCCCTTAAGTTTGCAGGTACATTAAAAAAAATATGCATGAGAGTTAAACTTTGTTGGCTGGGCTAAGGGGGCTAGACGTGAGAGGTCCTGCGGGGTGCCCAGGTATGTAGCCAAAGCGAGGCAATCCCCCACGAGACCCCCTAAGGACACCCCCAGTACACGTGGGGGCTGTTGTTGGTGCAGCATGGCGCGCGCAGAGGAGGCAAGGCTGGGCCTCACGTGGGCGCGCGTGGAGGATCGAGGCAGGGCCTCGCGTGGGCGCAAGCGGAGGAGCGAGGCTGGGCCTTGCGTGGGCGCGCGCGGAGGAGCGAGGCTGGGCCTCGCGTGGGCGCGCGCGGAGGAGCGAGGCTGGGCCTCGCGTGGGTGCGCGCAGAGGAGCGAGGCGGGGCCTCGCGTGGGCGCGCAGAGGAGCGAGGTTGGGCCTCGCGTGGGCGCGCAGAGGAGCGAGGCTGGGCCTCGCATGGGCGCGCGCGGAGCAGCGAGGCTAGGGCCTCGCGTGGGCGCGAGCGGAGGGGCGAGGCGGGGGCCTCGCGTGGCACGGCTCAGCGTGCAGGACCGAACGAGGTTGGACCTCGTGTGACCCCTCGGATCTCTCGGTGCATCTTTATTAAGGCCTCCTAAGGGTCATGGGTTGTGGGAAAAATATTGGGTTGCTCAGATTGCTTGAGGCTAATGAGGGTAAACCTCCATATTTTCCCTTGGTGGAATTTGAGCATCCACACTTGCCCCCCTAGTCTAGGAGAGGACCTTTAGGTGCTTTGGTAGACTCCTCTTTTTAATTTATATAAATAGGCCCCCATGCCAGGTCCATTAGTTACACTCAATCTTCCTAGCCTAGTGGTATTTAGTCTTTTGCTCCTTTCAAGGGGTAAGGGGTTCAATCCCCCACAACCTCACTTTTATTATAGTTTCCCTTTTTTTATATATATACATTTGGGCTAATTTTTGGTATGTTTATGTCCCTTCATATATTTGAGTGCCAACACATCTTTTCTGTTTATTTTTGCAGATGCGTACTTTCGACCACTTGCCTCTATCTGACCATGACGGCACTTTTGGCCCTCGACCTCCTTTTGACCATGACAGCGCTCCATTTTACCTGCTTGAGGTATATTTTCTTTTTCCCTCATGTTCATTGGGTCCAAATTAGCATTACTCAGGATGGGGTACTTTGGCCTGAGCTTGCCGTGAGTTAGCCCAGTTGCATGCCCCCTTGTTTGTACCCTGTAGTGGATCATTTAGGGCGTTTGCAGCTAGAGGTTTTAAGCCCATTCCTTTGTGTTTTGTAGCAATCCTCTCATTTATACGTGAACCCCTTTTTGCTTTCGGGACGAGGTCTCATGGCCAGTGACGGTCCGTTCGGCATACCTCCGGGGGTTGAGTTTGTTGACTTGTCTTCAGACTCAGAGTCCCCTGAGGAAAACCCTTACCAAGACTATGACTCCTTAAGGCAGGCCCGTATTCGTCATCTTGAGCACATGGCTGAACTTAGGCGTAAAATTTGGGTGGTGGAGAGTGAAATTGACTCGGCGTTGAGAGGAGACGGAGCACCTTTCCCCCTTGACCTTAGTGACCATGTATCGAGCCTTAGGGTGACCCTTTTAGATTTGCAGGGGGAGTTGGAGTTTATGGAGGGACATCTTCCGCCTGAGCCCTCTAGCCCATCCTCGCCTGATGACTGTCATGGGGCCACTTCTGCTTCGCTTCAGCCCTTAATTTTGATCTTCCCTAGCTTAGCGCTTCCGCAGTCGATGCCCCGGTGGAAGACTCTTGCTAGGAAGAGAAAATGGAGGGTCAAGTGTTATGTCTCTTCCTCACCTTTTTCTTTTGGTTTTACAGATATGCCGAGGGCACGACGACAGGTATCCATCAATGAACCGGACGATGCTCCTTTAATGGCCTCCCAACTGGTGTCACATGTGTCAGAAAATAAACTGAGGGAAATTGTGAAGCACTACCGCGTTCCTCCGGAGTACGCTTTATACAATCCTTTGGAGACATGTCGGGCTGACTGCCCTAGCACCCGCTTCGTGGCCCTCAGTGAGCACATCCTGAAGGCGGGTGGTACCATCCTGCTACACCCGTTCTTCGTAGCGGTCCTCAATTACTTTGACCTTGCTCCACTTCAGCTGGCACCCAATAGTTGGCTGACCTTGAGCTGCCTTTTTATTGCGTTTACGGAACTGGTGGAACGTGCTCCTACGGTGCTAGAGGTGCATTTCCTCTACAATCTTATGCCCTCTCCCAAGTCTAAGGGCTTCTATTACCTACAAAAAGCCAATAACGAAGTCTCTTTGATAGAGGGCTCAGTGTCCAACCCGGGGTCCTGGAAGCAGGACTTTTTCTTCGTGAAAGGCCCCCTCTCTGTTCGCGAGCACTTTCGTGCCACTCCCAGTAAGTACCCTAAGCCACATTTTCTCTCTTTTTCTTTTTTGTAACTTATTGTTTCATGACTTATGTTTGTGTCGACCATGGCGTGGATTATGCAGAGCAATTCGCCTATCCCACAGTTGTTGAGTCGGAAGCGAAAGCTGTGAAGAAGTTTATCGACGCTGACCCCGCTATGAAAAAGGCTGCGTACCTCTTCACCGTGGAAAATCTGAACCTCCACAAACTGTCCCCAGTCTCAGATCCCCGATTTCTGTGGACCATCCCTGGGTCCAAGAAGATGAAGGCGGTATCGGTTGAGCCTTGCCCAGGCGAAGGTGAGGCTGAGGATGTGCCAGAGGAAGCCTCCCTTGAACGCGAGGGACCTCACCAGCTGTCCTCGTCTCCTGGGGGATGCCTTCCTTTTGTCTCTTTTGACCCGGACATAGCCTCCCAATCCCAAGACCAGCATGCCATCCCGAGGCATTTTGTTTGCCCCGACCCCGAGGACTATGACGCTTTCACTCAGGCTCCCCTGGACCCTGGTCCATCGGGGGCTTACTTTGCCAATCTTCCAGCACCCCCTTCTCACGGCCTGGGTCCAGGAGCTCGAGAGAGAGCTTGAGGAAACCCAGAATAAGCTAAAAAGGGTTCGGACCAAACTTTCTGTCTCGTCAAAAAGGAAGCAGAAGGCGGTTGCCAAAGCCACGATGCTGCAGGACAAAGTTACCAGCCTAGAGGGCAAACTCCAGGGGACCAAGGCTATTGCGGATGCGTTGCAGGAGAGAGTCACTTATTTAGAGGCCGAACTCGAGGCTGCTAGGGCCGATGTAGCCGCGTCACAGGAGAGAATCGCTTCCTTAGAGGCGGATAGGACAGCTATCGAGTACAGGTCCGTAGACCGCGCCCTTTACAGTGTGTGGAGGCAGGATCCCAACTTTGATTTTTCTTCTTTTGGCGAGCACACCATTGCTCGAGCGGCCGTGTGGAGCTCCTGTGGCAGGAGGCCCTGAGGTCGTCATATCATCATTTCTGTCAACTATCCCGATGTGGGCGTATGCTCATCTTGAGCCTTTGTAATATTATTATTATTATTTTTATTTTGTAAATCTTTCCATGTTACCAAGACTCCTTTTTCAATGTATATATACATGTGTGGTTATTTATCTCTTATTCCTCTGTGTTTGAGGTCTTTTTGAGCCTGTATGATGGGGTTTGGTAGGTTCCTCTCTTTAATTTACCAGGCTAGAGGTCCTTTGGAGCCCATGTGAAAGGGTTCAATGGAACCTTTTTTGGTGCCTCTTGAATACTTCTATAAGGATATTTTGACCCCTTGGGTTATAGCTATCCTTTTATATATTCTTGCGCGCGCTTATTATTTTTTTGCGAGAAGCGTCCTTCTCGTCAGTATTCATAGTACTATTTTTGCAAGGGCCTCTTTTAGGACCCTTTTTGGCTAGACGGCATGGTGGCCGCTCCAAGCTTATTAGACCTTTTGGCTTTCTCGATGTTCATAAGGGTAGCTAATCCTTGTGAACTTCAAGAGATGCCTTGCAAGGTCTCCTCCTTGTCAGTTAGGGTTCACCACGAATTGCATTCCTCTTTTAAAGACTTTTGCTTAAGGCTCTGATGCAAGGGGTCCTTTTTAGAATCCCCTGTTAGAGGGTTCTTTTTAGGATCCCCTGATAGAGGGTCCCTTTTAGGATCCTACTAATAGAGGGTCCTTTTGAGGATCCTCCTTATAGAGGGTCCTTTTTAGGATCCTGGTGCAAGGGGTCCTTTTTAGAATCCCTCTGTTTTCTGTATGCTTTATCTTCACAGGCCACTATTGCCCCCCCAAGTGTCTGGTGAAGTTTATTTCGGCAGGCACTTTGATTGATGCCCACATAAAGTAGAAAAAATAGCGTGCGAAGATGTGACCAGTTGCATTCATAGAATTCAGGTTACAACGATACATATAAGACTTACATAAAAAAGGAACTTACACCTACTTGGGAGGTTATCTAAGTAACCTCTTTGATTTTTTTCTACCAAGCTAAGATAACATGAAACACGCTGAAAATTGATACTGCTTGCATTGGGTGTGGACGCCTCACTAGTAGTACTTCCTAAGGTCCTCCGCATTCCATGCTCGAGGTATGACGGTGTCGTCCATGCGCGCCAGCTTATAAGTGTTTGGGGGTATGCACTGAGCGACTTGGTAGGGCCCTCCCAGTTCGCCCCTAGCACCCCCGCCCCTGGGTCTCGCGTGTTGGGGAGTACCTTTCTTAGCACCAGGTCGCCAACTCTGAAAGTTCTCTCTCGCACCCTCGAGTTGTAATACCTTGCTGCACGCTGCTGGTATACCGCCAATCTCATTTGTACCTTTTCCCTTTTTTCTTCTAGCATGTCCATGCTCTCAGCCAGAGCTACGCAGTTGGCATCATCCCCGTACGCCTGTATTCTGAAAGAATTAACCTGCATCTCAACTGGGAGGACGGCCTCGCATCCATATGCTAAGGAGAATGGGGACTCTCCAGTGGTCATGCGCGGAGTGGTTCTGTAGGCCCATAGCACATTTGGCAGCTCCTCCACCCAGGCTCCCTTCATCTTCTCTAGCTTGGTTTTCAAGTTCTTTTTAAGAACTCTGTAATGGCCTCCACCTGCCCATTGGCCTGTGGGTGCACTACTGCTGAGAAACTTATCCTTATCCCTCTTCCCCTACAATATTCCTCGAAGGCTCCCCCCTCAAGTTGGGTGCCATTGTCGGAGATAATTTTGTAGGGCACTCCGTATCTACAGACAATTAATTTGTTGACGAAAGAGGTGATATGCTTGGTCGTTATCTTCACGAGGGGTTCCACTTCAACCCACTTGGTGAAATAGTCCACAGCTACCATCGCATACTTCGCTCCTCCCCTACCCGCGGGAAGGGCGCCGATCAAGTCTATCCCCCAGATAGCGAAGGGCCAGGGGCTGGTCATGCTAGTTAACTCATTTGGGGGCTTCCGAGTGTAGTTTGCGTGCCTCTGGCATTTGTCGCATTTCCTGGCAAAGTCATTTGCGTCTTTCTCCATGGAGGGCCAGTAGTACCCTTGTCTCATGGCCTTCCTGGTCGTGGAGGGTCCGCTCTCATGGTTGCCACACTCACCCTCATGTATCTCATGCAGTACTTTCAGCGCCTCCTCCTCCTCTACACATCGCAGAAGTGGCATAGAGAACCCTCTCTTGTATAGAACCCCGTCTACCAAGGTGTACCTTGCAGCCCTATACACCAACCTTCGGGCCTCTTTCTTATTCACAGGCAAGGTTCCTTCCTCCAGGTATCTCTTAATCGGTTCAGCCCACGACTCCTTTGGGACACTAACCATGTGTATGTTCGCGCTTACGATGCTGGGTCTAGGTAAGTATTCCACAGGTATCGACTCCAGGATATCCCCATCCTTAGTGGAAGCCAGTTTTGCGAGGGCATCGGCATGGGAATTCCTCTCTCTTGGGATCTGCTCTATGCTGTATTCCTCCAATCGTCCCAGATAGCCCTTCACCCTTTCCAAGTATGCAACCATCTTGGGACCTCTCGCCTGATATTCACCTTTCACCTGGTACACCACCAATTGCGAGTCGCTAAAAATGCGAAGGCGTGTCACCTTTAGCTCCTGGGCTAATCGCAAGCTTGCCAGGAGCGCTTCGTACTCCGCCTCGTTGTTGGAGGCCTCAAACCCAAATCGGATTGCACAGTACATCTTGTGTCCTTCGGGTCCCGCCATCATGATACCTGCTCCAGACCCTCCTTCATTGGATGCCCCGTCCACATGCAGGCTCCATTCCTCTAGACCCCTTTGGTCTTCCTCTATGACTAACCGGCCCCCTTCTTCACTTCTTCCTTCATTCGGCCGACTGGTGAACTCCACTATGAAGTTAGCCAGCACTTGTCCATTGATGAAAGCTCTCGGGGTATAAACGATATCGAATTGGCTCAACTCAATCGACCATTTCATCAGCCTTCCTGAGGTCTCAGGTTTATGCAAGACCTATCTCAAAGGACTATCAGTGAGAACTTCGATTGCATGAGCATGGAAGTAGGGTCTCAGCTTCCTCGAAGCCACAACTAACGCATATGCCAACTTTTCAATTTCTGGGTACCGATTCTCCGCATCCACCAACTGCTTGCTGATATAGTACATGGGTTGTTGATGTTTCATCTCCCCTCTAACCAAGGCTGCGCTTATGGCATGTTCAGACACTGCCAAGTTGTTATCCAGATTTCCGGATAGCGTTTAGATTGATGACCTCGGGGAAGCAGAATTATCGATGTCTTTCACGGAGGGTGACCAGAGCTCGCGGATGGACAGAAAGGCTTCGCCTCTCCTGTCTAGTATCCGGATTACTCTTCCAAGCAAGCACAACACGGAAACTCGTCGACTCTCCCGGACTCCCGAAGGATACCCCTCGGGGAGGCCCCTTCCAGGAGAGGCTCTTCGAGTGGTCTCCGCGGAAACAGTTCCGTGCCCCGCACAGAACAAAACCGAACGGTCGAGTCCGGGACAAGGCATATTTGGAATGATATCCGTCTGACACAGGATCCCGCCTGACACGCCCGTCAGGTCAAAGCCGCACACATCCCAGCACGCCTAAGGGTACCTTTTCGCCTACTGTTCCGCTGACAACTTGGAAAAGACGGCTGACTTTGTGTGTTCCCCATACTTTCACGTAAATATACCCACATAGAGTCTGGTAGCCATGCTACTACAGTAATTGTATCCCCTATTTATGGCTGGTGTAATTAAGACTCATGTACGTAGAGAAAAACCCTAATCCGAAACCCTAGCTATAAAGACCCCTTCCTTTTGCAAGAAGGGGGACCGAGAGATCACATAGCAAAAACTCTACCAAAATATCTCTAGCTTCATCTTCTTCAAGAGAACCCGAGAGAAACATTGTGAGTGTGTGAAGTTCTTATGCACCAGCCATCTTACTGTAATCTTTTCCAAGTATAATAACATCGACTCGTGGACTAGGGCTTGTTAACGCCTGAACCACGTAAAAACACTGTTTGTTTAGTTACATTTCAGTATTTCTACAGTTCTTATCTTTTTATTATTCTGTTAGTTATTCGTTTCCAAAAAACTCGGTAAACATTTTGGTGCTTTCATTGAGAGCTGTAGGAAGTTGTTAGTCAGCTCTTTTTCTGTGTACGTTTTTTGTATTCACTTCGTACTAAAGAGATGGTGACTACGCGAAAATCCGCTGTTGACAAAAATGCTACGGTCAACCCCGATACCGTGATGGAAGATGTGGTGCAAAGCGAACCCTTAGACTACCGAGGTGAAGACCCGACATCCCGCCAGGATCAGGTCAGTACCGAAGATACAACATACTTAGAAGACGAAGAAGAGTATGTCCAAGACGGTTATTACAAGGACGGCTGCTACTATGAGAAGGACCCAGAACTGGTCCAAGTAGCCGAAGAACTGGTGGCCACTAAGGCCAAGCTTGCTGAGCAGGAGCGCGTCTCCGAAAGAATGCAACGCATGATGGAACGCCTCCAAAGTAAGTTCAGAGATCTAGGCGACTCGGACGAGGATACCTCTGTTCGAGGTGGTGCTGATGCCCCCATGCCGGATCCAGCCGCTGCTGGACCATCCAAAGCCGCCCCTAACAAGGGCAAAGAAAAAGTTGGAGAGCCTGTGCGCGCTGACGCCCCTGCACCTCCTAAAGGCGTGAATCACCAGGCCGACTGCCCCCCCCCCCCCCCCGCGCGCAGAAGGTCTCTGGCGCTCCTAAGCCCAGACGCCCTTCAGCCCCAAGGGGGCACTCTGTGCCTAAAGGGCCCGGTGCTAAGGCACCCAGGCCTAGGGGAAGGAACAACCGCCCCAGTGGTTCCGTCAATCAGGACGGTCGGGCTGCGAACTCGCACTCCGAAGATAGCTGGTCCACGGTGGACCTAAGAAGAAGGTTGGAGGCCAAGTATGAGAAGGCCAAAGGGGAAAAAGCCCGGCCTCGCGGAGATGACCTCCGAAATCATATTAATGACAAGCTCCGGGGACGTGACCTCCCAGAAAGTGATACGAAGAGGCTCGAGGAACAGATTGCTGCCTTGACCAAGCTGGTCCGGAAGCAAAGTGGGGCCCTGTCAGATTCTGAGGAGGAAGACCCGGAACCATGTATTAGGAGGATCGCGGAAACGTCCCTCCCGGATAACTTCAAAATGCCTCACATAGAATTATATGATGGGAGGACAGACCCGCGTACCCACCTAGCTAAATACAATAAAATGATGCAAGTGGCGCGCGTCAGTGAGGACGCCAAATGCATGTGCTTCTCACTCACCCTTACCAAGTCTGCGGAGGACTGGTGGAAAAGATTAGCTCCCGGATCAATCCACAGTTGGAAGGAGCTACAGTCCGCGTTTAGGAGGCAGTTTATTGCTGCCCGCGACCACGACATGGAGGTTGGTTCCTTAACCAACATCAAGCAGCAACCCACTGAGAACCTCAAAGCTTTCATTCAGAGAATGATGGAAGCTGCTGCAAAAACCAAGGTCAGCGATGACATGAAGCTGATCGCCCTTCAATCGGGCCTTACTGTCGGCTCCCTGCTATGGGGGGAAATGCAAAGGAGACGGGCAGAAACCCTGTCCGAATTCATGTCAAAAGCTCAGGGAATCATCAACCTTGAGGATGCCTACCAGCAAGCCTTTGGAGTTCCCCCGGCTCCAACCCCTTCCGTGACTGCGCCGAGCTTTGCTTCGCAAGCTCCCGCACCAGCCCTCACGCTTCCAGGAGCCCGATTCACTCCGAGTGTGTATGGGCCTTCCGCGTCTGCTCAGACGCCGGGTCAAACCCATTTCTCTGGGTATGGAGCAGTACAAACCGGATGTAGTATCGCTCCTAGCATGCCGCAGCCGCAAGCGGAAGCCCCGGAACGAAGTTTGAGCCAATCGCGGAGCAAACGAAGCGGAAGAAACTCCAACCGGGGAGACCATTCAAAGAAACCCCGAAAGGATTATGAGCCCAAGTTCACGGAATATACCAGTTTGATAGACTCGCGAGAGAATGTCTATCGGGCGACCTGTAATATGGTCAACTACAGGAAGCCCCCGAAAGTGTCTCACGGAGGAAGGCGTCCGCGAGACTCCAATAAGAGGTGTGAGTTCCACGGAGACGTGGGGCACACCACGAATGAGTGCCTTCAGCTGAAGGATGAGATCGAGTCCCTGGCAAGAGCGGGACACCTCGGTCAGTGGGTGAGAATACCCATAATCTATCCCGGACAGGGGGTAGTTCACGGAGCTGCATATTCACCGGGACAGAGGGGGGCCGCTAGCGCTCCTGGAGCCGGTCACCCCCAAGCTCCCGGGTCTCAGTTCCCAGCACTTCCTCCTCCACCTGCTCCGGCGCCCATTGCCTTGTTGGCTCCAGGGCCAGGCAACCCATATCCGCCCGGCCTTGCTCCGCCACCCGTTGACGGACACGTCGCCACCATTTCCGGAGGACCACACCTTGCCGGAAGCACCCGCAACTCCCAGAAGAGGTACTTGAGGGAGTTAGAGCACGCCGAGGAGATGTGCGCCTTGGTCCAATCACCTGCTCAACGTCCCCGAATGATGGATCTTCCCATCACCTTCACGGAGGACGATGCTCGACATGTGCACTTCCCCCACAACGATCCCCTCGTGGTGGAAGCCCAGATTGCCAATAAGAAGGTCTCACGGGTCTTGATCGATAACGGAAGCTCCGTGAACATCCTCTTCAAAGCGGCCTTCCACGCGATCGGATTGACCGAGACGGACCTGGCCCCATGCCCCATCCAGCTTCAAGGTTTCAATGGGGACGCACTCATGCCATTAGGCAAAATTCAACTTCCGGTCACCCTCAGAGGAGAAAGCGACGCTTGTGCCTTCAAGCATAGCACATTCGTGGTGGTCGACTGCCCCACGGCGTATAATGCCATCTTAGGCCGACCGGTCCTGATCGATTGTGGGGCCATAACCTCGATACGTCACTTATGCTTGAAGTTTCCCTGCGACGATGGGCGTATTGGCACCCTCCGAGGAGACCAGAGAAGTGCACGGAGCTGTTATAACGTCTCCGTCCGAGCCGTCTACACGGTCCGAGAGACGTTTGCTGCCATTCCTTTGGCGGGAGTATTGCCAGAAACTAGGGATGCTCAGGAGGCATACTTTGACGAACTCGACCCAAGAGTGGGAATCGAGAAAGCAATAGAGCCGATGGAGGAAGTCGAAGAGGTGATCCTCAATCCGGGAGAACCCACCAAGGTCATTCAGGTGGGGAAAAACCTGCCGTCGGCCGTTCGAGATAAGATCGTGGCCACTGTGAAGGATAATCAGGATATCCTGGCATGGTACCACGCTGATATGACGGGGATTAATCCCAATGTTGCGTGCCACGCACTCAACATAGACCCAGCTGCAACTCCAATTCGCCAAAAGAGGAGGCCGCTGGACCCAGTGAGAGCCGAAGCCGTCAAAGCTGAAGTGGACAAATTGATGTCCATAGGCTTTCTCCAGGAGTCGCACTATCCCGTGTGGTTGGCCAACCCAGTTCTGGTCCCGAAACCCGATGGGTCCTGGAGAATGTGCATTGACTTCACGGACCTAAACAGGGCCTGCCCGAAAGATTGTTTCCCTCTCCCGCGAATCGATCAGATGGTGGACGCTACTTCCGGGTACGAACTCTTATCCTTCATGGATGCGTACTCCGGATACAACCAGATCAAGATGCATGTCGCGGACCAGGAACACACCAGCTTCCTCACGGATAAGGGTGTCTACTGTTACGTGGTCATGCCTTTCGGTTTGAAGAATGCTGGGGCGACTTACCAGCGTCTGGTAAACAGAATGTTCAAGGACCAACTGGGGAGGAACATGGAGGTGTACGTGGACGACATGTTGGTAAAGTCCAAGACCTCCGGGGACCACAGTAACGACCTTGAGGAAGCTTTCGCCGTGATCCGAAAGTACGGGATGAAACTAAATCCAAAGAAATGTACTTTCGGGGTCTCGTCTGGGAAGTTCCTCGGTTTTATTGTCAGCTCCCGCGGCGTGGAAGCCAACCCTGAGAAAATAAAGGCGTTCATAGATATGCCTTCCCCCCGGAAGCATAAGGATGTCCAGAGCGTTACCGGAAGGATAGCTGCTCTCAGTCGCTTCGTATCCAAGGCCACCGACAAGTGTATCCCCTTCTTCAATGTTCTGCGAGGGAACAAGAAGTTCGAGTGGACCCCCGAATGCGAAGCGGCCTTCCAACACCTCAAAGAACATTTAACCCGAGCCCCCATTCTGTCCAAACCGGTCGAAGGAGAGGCGTTGTTCTTATACCTAGCTGTGACTGAGCACGCAGTAAGTGCCGCTCTCGTCCGGGAAGATGGCCGTATCCAGCTCCCTGTGTATTACGTAAGCAAGAGGTTATTGGACGCCGAGTCCAGATATTCGATGATCGAGAAACTCTCCCTCTGCTTGCTGATCGCTTCACGGAAGCTGAGGCCATATTTCCAGGCGCACACCATCAAAGTACTCACCAACCACCCTCTCCGACAAGTCCTGCAGAAGCCCGAGTCTTCTGGCAGATTGCTTAAGTGGGCCATGGAACTAAGCCAGTTCGACGTCCACTACCAACCGCGTGTTTCCATAAAAGGTCAAGCTCTCGCGGACTTTATTGTGGAGTGCTCGGGAATGAATGACCTCCCAGAAGATCCTGTCCCGGAACTTCCCACCTGGAAGGTCTACGTAGACGGAGCCTCAAATGAAAAAGGAGCTGGAGCGGGGGTTATCCTAATATCTCCCCAAGGGCATCAGCTCCAGAGCGCCATCCGTTTCGCATTCCCAGCATCCAACAACGAGGCAGAATACGAAGCCATGTTAGCTGGGTTACGACTGGCCAGAGAAGTCGGAGCCCAAAAAATCGAAGTGTACAGCGACTCCCTACTTGTGGTAAACCAAATATCCGGGGAATACCAGACGAAAGGCGAAAGGATGGCTGCCTACGTGTCTCTCTCCCGCGACCTACTGCAGCATTTCAAAGGCTACCAAATCCGCCAGGTCCCCCGGGACCAGAACTCACTCGCGGACACGCTGGCCAAGCTTGCAACGGACCCGGAGATTGAACAGTATGGCTTAGTCCCCATCGGGCACTTAGAAGCCCCCAGTACTGAGACGCGAAGGATAAACGCCATCATCGATCATTCCCACTCCTGGATAGGACCCATCCTCAGATTTCTCACCACCGGAGAACTCCCCACCGATAAAGCTGACGCAAGGAAGCTCCAGTATCAAGCTCCCCGATACGTGGTTATGGATGGAAAGCTTTACCGCAGGGGGTTGTCCATACCCTTCCTTAGGTGTGTTGCCGGAACCGAAGTCAGTACCATCATCCATGAGATTCACGGAGGCTTCTGTGGCGATCATACCTTCGGGCTGAGCCTCTCCAAAAAAATCCTTCGACAAGGATACTTCTGGCCCACCATGAAGAAGGATTGTGTGGATTATGTCAGGAAGTGTGAGCAGTGCCAGAGGTACGCCAAGGTTCCGCGAGCGCCGCCTACGGAAATTACCCTAATGACCAGCCCCTGGCCGTTCGCCGTTTGGGGCATTGACCTAGTAGGTTCCCTCCCCACTGGAAAGGGTGGAGTGAAGTACGCCATAGTCGCGGTAGACTACTTCACCAAATGGGCTGAAGCTGAACCTATGAACACGGTCACATCTAAAAAAGCACTGGATTTTGTCATCAGGAATATAGTGTGTCGTTTTGGGCTTCCACGGAAAATTGTGTCCGACAACGGAAAGCAGTTTGACAGTGAACACTTCACGAACTTTTGTGCTTCGCATGGAATTATCAAAAGCTTTTCCGCAGTCGCCAGACCCCAGGCTAATGGACAAGTGGAAGCTGTAAACAAAATATTAAAGACCACGTTGAAGAAAAAACTCCAAGCCTGCAAGGCTCACTGGCCGGAAGAACTTCCGCGAGTACTTTGGGCCTATCGCACAACAGAGAGAACTTCGACGGGGCACACGCCTTATTCCATGACCTTCGGTTGCGAGGCCGTCATCCCAGTAGAAGCTATGATCCCCTCTCACAGGCAAGACACCTACGATCCTACCCGGAACCATGCCCTCCTCCAGGAGTCCTTAGACATGATCGAAGAGCTCCGGGAGCAGTCGCAGGTCCAACTAAAAATGTACCAAGGCAAGATAGCCCGACACTTTAACACGAGAGTCCAGAGCTGTGCATTCGAAGTTGGGGACCTTGTCCTACGGAGAGTATTTTCTGCTACGCAGGATCCGGGAGTAGGAGTCCTCGGACCCAACTGGGAAGGCCCCTACGAAGTCCAAGAAAAAGTGGGCCATGGGACGTATCACTTAAAGAGACTCGACGGATCTAAAGTCCCGTGCGCCTGGAACGCGGAGCACCTCCGCCGTTACTACCAGTAAGCCCCGGACCATCCAGTCGGAAGTCCTTGGTGAAAATAACAAAAGTGAAAAATGTGGAAATAATCCTCCCTGTTGTAAAACTAACGCCTAGCAGGCTATTTTAATGAAACACGGAGGGATTCACTCCGCTTTTACTGCACTTTTTATCCCTATGTTCAAAGCTGCGTTTTAACAAGCGACCACACGGTCCGGAGACGTCCGGACCCCACGCTCACTTGGGGGGTATACATGGCTAAGGCTTAGCCATACGCCCCTTGAACAAAACGTACACAGAACACCACTTATGTGCTAGCATTGTGTTTGAAGTTTTTAAATTGTTTTGCTCTAATTGTTAAGCTTAGGTTTATTTGTTGCCATGAACATGCTTGCATTACGTGTCATATGTGCATTATGTGCTTAAGTGAAAATTGCCACAGAAATGCCTGCCATTATGTATCATGAGAATTATCTCTTGTGTAGCCCAGCGATGGACGGGACTGGGGGTTGAGGCACGTTCATAGAGCTACGCCAAAACACCCCCAACTCCTTGACAAGTCCTTTGCAGAATTCTCCGCGAGCTCTGTAGAGCTTTGCTTCGCAAGCTCCAGCTCCGGGTCCCGCAAGGCGAAAGATGGTAAGATCCGCGAGCGCTGAAGAGCTTTGCTTCGGAAGCTCCAGCTCCGGGTCCCGCAAGGCAAAAGATGGCAAGATCCGCGAGCGCTCTAAAGCTTTGCTTCGCGCGGATCTAGCCTCGCAGGGCTCCATGCCAGGTCCCTGAAGCCAGCCACCATGAGGTTCGCAACAACAGTTAGTTTTGCTTCGCAAAGATCTAACCTTAAGTCTAGCGACGCTCACCAAAAGAACTCCCGTTCCAAACAATGGAACGACTCACCTTAGCAATCCCAGCGAACAGTATAACTACAAGTCCCGGGATTGGCTATTTGCCTCAGGAAAGATAAAGTACGGTGAAAGGAGCCTGGCCGTTGGAACCAGAAAACCTTCGTAACCTAGAAACTACGTGGGGAAAGACATCATCCGTTAAAGCTTCAAGTGGGAAGTGCATAAGTTTTGGCCGTTGGAACCAAAACCCCATACGCCCCTACAACAGTTTCTACCGTATAAATGTCTACCCTAAGCGCAAAGATAAATAGAGAACCCAAGAGAAACGTGGATGGCCTTCCCCGAGAAACGTGGATGGTCATCCCGTGCATGGTCGTCCCTCAGAAAGCCCTTCGTAGAACTTGGACCTCCTTATCATCTCCGCGCAGCGAGGTGTCCGCGGAACGACTTCTGCAAAAATCAAATACAAGCGTTAGAGATCCTCCCAAAAGGCAAATCAAACGCAAAGAAACAAAGTTGAAAAGGAAAAGAAGGAACACTTACCAGGGATTTTGAAGTCCAAAGATAGGGCTGGCACCCTCTTCAGCGGGAAGCCAGTCGTCAGGAACCAGTATTCCCGGAGGTCTGGAACCCTCGCGGTATGACAAGTGGGGCACATCACATCCGGGTGCCTTTCTAGCCTGTAAAACCCCACCTTGTCTGAGTGACCCCTCATAGGCTGAGACTTCAACCCATAAAAGTACAGCACCTCCTCCGGGGTAGGAGCTTCCAGTCTCCGGGACTTGCAAAAGATGAACCACCCCGCTAAGAGCTTGTAGCTGGGAGGAATTAACTGGAAGGGGGCAATCCCCGCCTTCACACAGAAATTGGCGAAGTAACTCCTTAGGGGCAAGTGCGCTCCGCACACTATGTGTGCCCAGCTCCAGGCACCAAAGCCCTCGTGGCTCTGGCTAGCTGACTCGCCCAGCACCGACAGACGGTGCCACATCAGACTTGGGATGTTCTTCAGGCCTGCCTCAGAGGAATACAGCTCCAGCATGCCATAATTCCTTAAAAGGTTCGGTTTTTGGTCCATCTCCCAGATGGAACTATTGGAGGTTGGTGGGCTAGCCGCGACCGCTTTCGCCTTTCCTTTCCCCTTTCCGCCAGCGACAGGAGAGCCCTTCTCTTGGGCAGATTCAGCCTCCCCCGCAGCAAGGAGTTGTTCCTTCGAGATGTTCGTCACTGGAAAAAAGAAAAGAAAGAAGAAAACACTCTAAGCAGTCAGCACCCTTGTCATACCCTAGTGGTATCAAAGGCGTTGGGGAGACCCTCCCCGAAAACTGCTTGGAGAGGCTCCCACCGAGCTTGCCGAGGGATTGGCACCATGCCACCCGAAGGACAGCAAGGAACCAGACTCAGACCCCGAGCCTAAGCCCACCAAAAGAAGTGTTTTTCCAGAGAAAGACACCCTAAAGGCGTTCATGCTTATGCCCTAAAACAGCAAAACAAGGGACGACTTTCCAAACGCAAATCGCCAAAACACGCAGAAAAGGCTACTTATCGACTCACAATCAATCACATGCCTACCAAAGCCCTATTCACACATGCACATAAGCAATAATGGCAGAAACCTCTACTCTAACAACTACCAACAACCTAAGGTTTGGGAGGAAAGAGCAAAGTAGAAATACTTACTGATATTCGGGTAGGTGGAGGTTGAAGGAGTAACTGGATCACTGCACAGCACGATCGCGAGAAGTAAAAGCTGCAAAGATGAACGGCGATTCAAACCAGGAACTTCGGGGAATAAACCCACTGCCAAATCAAAAAGAAAAGTTTCCAGATACTTACCAAAAGAAATGGCAAGTTCGGAGGAACGTAAGCTGGGAAGCCTGAGAGTTCGAAGGTTTGGAAATCTGAAAATCCTAAAGATGGAGAATCTGAAAGCGTAAAGAGGAAGAAAGGTCCTTTCCCTCATTTTTATAGCAGGGAAGAAGCCGTTTCGAATTCCTCGAGTGGACGGTCCCGATCTTCCCATTCCATGTGCGTCAGATCCAACGGCTGGAGAGGAAGCGACGATCCTATTTATGACTCCTCGGATGGGAATAAAGTATTTATTTCCCATCATTACACCACCTCGGGCCCTGAGTACCATTAAAAACCGTCAAATAGTCAGATGACTGACGCACGCATCCTCAACCAGTCGCCTCACGCACACGTCTTGGTCGCAGAACCATTCCCAGAATGACATGTGATCCTTGCCGCACTTGAGTACTTGATCTCAAACAGAAGAAATTCCTTTTCTCTTTCATACTAATACTCAGGCGGGAAAAAGGAACCCTTCCGGGAACACAGAAGGTGCCCCCTCGCCTAGTCTAAGAAACCGATTGTACAAGCTCCCGGATCTCTCAAAGCTCCGCGACCTTGGGGGGTAAATGTTATCCAGATTTCCGGATAGCGTTTAGATTGATGACCTCGGGGAAGCAGAATTATCGATGTCTTTCACGGAGGGTGACCAGAGCTCGCGGATGGACAGAAAGGCTTCGCCTCTCCTGTCTAGTATCCGGATTACTCTTCCAAGCAAGCACAACACGGAAACTCGTCGACTCTCCCGGACTCCCGAAGGATACCCCTCGGGGAGGCCCCTTCCAGGAGAGGCTCTTCGAGTGGTCTCCGCGGAAACAGTTCCGTGCCCCGCACAGAACAAAACCGAACGGTCGAGTCCGGGACAAGGCATATTTGGAATGATATCCGTCTGACACAGGATCCCGCCTGACACGCCCGTCAGGTCAAAGCCGCACACATCCCAGCACGCCTAAGGGTACCTTTTCGCCTACTGTTCCGCTGACAACTTGGAAAAGACGGCTGACTTTGTGTGTTCCCCATACTTTCACGTAAATATACCCACATAGAGTCTGGTAGCCATGCTACTACAATAATTGTATCCCCTATTTATGGCTGGTGTAATTAAGACTCATGTACGTAGAGAAAAACCCTAATCTGAAACCCTAGCTATAAAGACCCCTTCCTTTTGCAAGAAGGGGGACCGAGAGATCACATAGCAAAAACTCTACCAAAATCTCTCTAGCTTCATCTTCTTCAAGAGAACCCGAGAGAAACATTGTGAGTGTGTGAAGTTCTTATGCACCAGCCATCTTACTGTAACCTTTTCCAAGTATAATAACATCGACTCGTGGACTAGGGCTTGTTAACGCCTGAACCACGTAAAAACACTGTTTGTTTAGTTACATTTCAGTATTTCTACAGTTCTTATCTTTTTATTATTCTGTTAGTTATTCGTTTCCGAAAAACTCGGTAAACAACTGCTTGCTGATATAGTACATGGGTTGTTGATGTTTCATCTCCCCTCTAACCAAGGCTGCGCTTATGGCATGTTCAGACACTGCCAAGTATAAGTATAGCTTTTCACCTTTTTCAGGTTTTGCCAACAGGGGTGGCTTCCCCAAGTGCTCCTTCAGCTTAATAAATGCCTCTTCACATTCCTCATCCCAAGCGAACTTTTTGCTCCCTTTTAGGATGTTAAAGAAGGGGAGGCACTTGTCAGTTGACCTCGAAATAAATCTATTAAGGGCCGCTACCCTTCCCATTAGGCATTGCACTTCCTTCTTGTTCTTGGGTGGGCTCATTTCTATCAGGGCCTTTATCTTATCAGGGTTAGCCTCGATGCCTCTGGAGTTGACCATGAAGCCCAGGAATTTCTCTAAGGATACACCGAAAGTGCACTTGATGGGATTCAACTTCATTCGATATTTCCTGAGTGTGTCAAACATCTCACCTAGGACCTTATTGAGTTATGCGGCATTCTTGGTTTTCACCAGCATATCGTCAGCATATACCTCCATGTTTCTCCCTATCTGGTTGGCGAACATCTTATTAACCAGCCTTTGATAGGTGGCACCCACGTTCTTCAACCCGAAGGGCATCGCCTTATAGCAGTAAAGTCCTTTATCCGTTATAAATGACGTATGCTCTTCATCAGCTGGGTTCATAGGAATCTGTTTGTATCCAGAGTAGGCATCCATGAAGCTAAGTAATTCATACCTTGCCATCGCATCCACCAACTGATCTATTCTCGGGAGCGGGAAGCTGTCCTTAGGACAAGCTTTATTCAGGTTTGAGAAGTCGACGTAAGTCCTCCATTTTCCATTTGGTTTTGGGACTAGTACTGGATTCGACACCCATATGGGGTAAAATGACTCATGGATAAACCCATTGGTCTTCAGCTTGTCGACCTCTTCCTTTAAGGCTACGTACCTCTCTGGGTCCAGCGCCTACCTCTTCTGCCTAACGGGCCTCGCTTCAGGGGAGATATTCAAATGGTGGCACATAACACTGGGATCTATAGCCACCATATCTTCGTGACTCCACGCGAATACATCCAGATTATCCTTCAAAAACCTTATCAACTCCTCCTTCACGTCGCTCTGCAGGCTTTTTCCTACCTTCAGTTTTCTCAATGGTTCCTCCACTACAATAACCTCCTCTACTTCCTCCACAGGTTCTGCTCCTGACTCCTCCACAGTTCGGGGGTCTAGCTCCTGTGGGCTCCCCGCGAGCACACGTAGCGCCTCGTGTATCACCATGGCCATTGGTTCCTGTGGTTTCACAGACACGCGGAGGGAGGTGTTATAACACTCCCTCGCTTCTCTCTGTTCTCCTTTCATACTAGCTACTCCTCCTGGAGTGGGGAACTTGACGACCAAGTGATATATAGAAGTTATGGCTTTCAATTCTCTTAGGGATGGTCTCCCCAATACCGCATTGAAAGCTGAATCACAATCTACCACGACGAAGTTAGCCATGACTGTAGTCTGCCGGGGTTGCTCCCCCATGGTGAGTGCCAACTCAATCATCCCTAGGGGTCGCACCGAGTCCCCTGTGAATCCATATAGGGAAGATTGGCAGGGCTTCAGGTGACAAATGCCCAGTCCCATCTTTTCCAAGGCAGGGCAATACAGGATATCCACTAAGATTCCATTGTCCACCAGGACCCGATGCACACGCATATTGGCCAACTGAACTATCAACACCAGTGGGTCGTTATGGGGAAAATTCACCCCCCATGCATCCTCCTCTGTGAATGTGATCGAGTCGTTTTCTCCCTTGAATATTTTCGGGGGTCGTTGCTCCAAACTCATGACACAGGGTGGCGGACTTCGCCTGGCTTCCCTAGCATACCTGTCTCGTCCCTTCCGAGAATCTCCCCCAAACCCTGGACCTCCAAAAATGGTTCGAACTTCCCCCTGTATCTCTGGGGCTCGTCCTTGCGCCTGGGGTATCGCAGGCTCGTCCTCTGGCTTCGGCCTTTCTCTCCTGACATATCGGCCTAGGTGCCCCCTGTGGATGAGCTCCTCAATTTCTTCCTTCAAATGGATGCACTTTGTTGTGGTGTGATCGATATCCTTGTGGTACTGGCAGTATCTACTGGGATCCCCTTTTGGACCGGTCCTTTCTCATCGGTGGGGGATTTTTGAAGGGAACTCGATCTTCGTTGGTGAGGTAGATATGCTCCCTGGTATCTGTAAGGTTCGTATAGAAAGTGTAAGATGTCTCCCTATGACCGCTCCCCCGTTTGGTCTTTCTCTGTTGATCATCCCTCGACCCTTCATATGCCCTTTTCTTCTTCGCTCCATTTGACCCTTCATTAGCTGGGGGCTTTACGTTGGACTCCTCCTTTCCTGCCTTTAAGTTTGCATGGCCATCCTCCACATGAATGTACTTCTGCGCCCTCTCGTAGAAGTCATCTAGGTCGGTGACTTCCATCTTCAGCATATTATCCCACAATTTGCTTCCCGGGCGCACTCCGGCTGTAATGGCCATTTAAAACTCCCGGCGGGTCAGGCTCCCCACTTTAGCGGCCTCCATGTTGAACCTGTGAATGTAGCTCTTTAGACTCTCCTTTTCTCCTTGTTTCACATTGGTAAGGCTGGTGCCTGGCATCGTGTAGTCCCGCACAGCGTGGTGCTGTTGGAGGAATTCATCAGAAAACTGTTGCCAGGACCTGATGGACCCTGGCCTAAGTCTTTTGAACCATTTGTGTGCGGGTCCTTTCAATGTGACAGCAAAGCAATGGCATCTGGCTCCGCTACTAATTCCCCTCAATTTCATCAGATCGTTAAATGCGTCCAGGTGGTACTTCGAATCTGTGTTTCCTTCGTAGGGGGTCATATGGGGCTCCTTAAAATTGGCAGGGAGTCGGATGGCTTGGATCTCCCTCACAAAGGGGGACTCGTGGTTGAACTCTTCCTCAAAAGCTTGACCTCCAGAGGCGGTGATGATCTTGCTTCGCAGGCTCCTCATTTCTGTGTCCAGGACCTGCCTCCTCTTGCTTAGGGAGTCCCTTAAAGTGGACGGGTTAAGATCCCCCTTTCCTTTGCCCTCTCGAAGCGCCATAGGGGGTGTGGTCCTTTTACCCGCCCTCTTATTGTTGAGCTCCTCCCGTAAATCTGAGGGTGCTCTCTTTGAGGTGACCTCGTCATCGTTGCGAGGGGCAGCATTGGTCTTCGGCTCTGGTTTCTGGGCTTGTTTCGGTGGTTCAGGATGTTCTCGTTGCTTCGTTCGGGGGGTGTTACTAGTGGAGTGTCGAGTCCTCCCATCGTCTACCAGAACGGTGGTCTTTGCCCCCTCCTGACCTTTCTCTTTTCTCTTGGGCAGGGTCACGCTTGACTTATCTTGCAACAGGCCATTCAACACCTCTTGCATATTCTCCAGGGTGGTCTCCAACCTTTGGTTCTTACAGTGCAGCTCACGTATTTCCTCTTCATAGAACCGAGATTTAGAACTCGAGCTCACAGAATGGACCCGGGGATGTTTATCATGTCTACGCGTCGAGGGGCCCGGGTCCTGCCGGCCGGAGTTCGGTACTTGCGGTGGTTTAGGAAGCGGGAACTCATTGGCATTCCCAGGTGGTGCGGTGGTTGTCCTTTGAGGATTCTCACCAGGCGGGATGGCCGGTGATGAGACCTCCCTATCACCCTCGTGAACCTCAGGGTCCCTTGGGGGCTCCATATCTCTGGGTGGAGGAGGATCCTTCATGGAGGCCTTCAGCTGAACTCCGTTAAGGTGGACTTCCACCTCTCATGGCTCCTTGAGTCGCTTTGAACGTCTCGACATTTCTTCTTGCTGGGAGTAATGGTAGAACAGTAGCTTGGTACTTAGTTTCCCACAGACGGCGCCAAACTGTTGACGGTGAGAACTCGTCAACTAAGTTAAGTTAGAAAAATTGCAACGTCGAGATTATCAAAAGAAAAGCTTTAAAAATCTACGTAGGAACTCCAAAAATAATTGCAGAAGAAAAATGGTGAATCAGTTTGTATTGATTATGGTGCAATGCTACAGTAATTTTTCCAACCCCCTTCCAAGTGGAAGTGGTGTTTCTTTTATAATGGGCTCTAGTGGCCCCTTGTATAATGTGGTCCAGGGGACCAGGCAGTACACAGGTACACTGTCAGGAGAGTGGTTTCAGAGGTAGTGGTGTTGGTACCAGTACATGGCCAGGTACCATGAGGATGTCTCCACTACACGACCGTACGAATGTCAGAGGAGTGGTGTAGGTGGTAGTGGTGTCGACTCTGACATCTCGCCTCAGACACATATGTCGTGCCCCCCCTCTCCTGGCGCCCCCACTACTTGTCTGGCAGGGTACCACATTCGTACGCTGACTCCCTTCAGTTTGCAGGTACATTCCAAAAGATATGTATGAGAGTTAAACTTTGCTGGCTTGGCTAAGGGGGCTAGACGTGAGAGGTCCTGCGGGGTGCCTAGGTACATAGCCAAAGTGAGGCCATCCCCTGCGAGACCCCCTAAGGACACCCCCGGCACGCGCGGGGGCTGCTGTTAGTGCGGCAGCATGGCGCGCGCGGAGGAGGCAAGGCTGGGCCTCGCGTGGGCGCGCGCGGAGGAGCGAGGCGGGGCCTCGTGTGGGCACACACGGAGGAGCGAGGCTGGGCCTCGCGTGGGCGTGCACGGAGGACCGAGGCAGAGCCTCGCGTGCGCGCGCGGAGGAGCAAGGCTGGGCCTCGCGTGGGCGCGCGCCGAGCAGCGAGGCTGGGCCTCGCGTGGGCGCGTGCGGAGTAGCGAGGCTAGGGCCTCGCGTGGGCGCGAGCGAAGGGGTGAGGCTGGGCCTCGCGTGGGCGCGCGCGGAGGAACGAGGTGGGGCCTCGCGTGGGCGTGCGGAGGAGCGAGGTGGGGGCCTCGCGTGGGCGCGCGCGGAGGAGCGAGGCGGGGGTTTCGCGTGGCACGGCTCAGCGCGCAGGACCGAACGAGGTTAGGCCTCGCATGACCCCTTGGATCTCTCGGTGCATCTTTATTAAGGCCTCCTAAGAGACATGGGTTGTGGGAAAAATATTGGGTTGCTCGGATTGCCTGAGGCTAATGAGGGTAAACCTCTATATTTTCCCTTGGTGGAATTTGAGCATCCACATCAGTAGTAGCAACAGTAGTAGTAGTAGTAGTAGTAGTAGTAGTAGTAGTAGTAGTAGTAGTAGTAGTAGTAGTAGTAGTAGTAGTAGTAGTAGTAGTAGTAGTAGTAGTAGTAGTAGTATGATAGTTACTGTGGATTATGGTTTAAGCCGGGACTTAGTTGAACACTCGTAGCAACACTTATAGATTTTATAAGTTTAACCTATAGTTTAGGAATATTAATTATAACATAAGGTCTGATTAATATAGCTTATTATAAAGATGTTATTTATTATACTATAAGGTTTAGATAGAATTAATAAGAACATGACACTTGTTGTGTGCATGTTTATTTGAGGATTTAATTATAGTTTAAATAAAAGAAGGTTCAAGAAAGCTCTAGAATCTTCCAAGACCATTAGGAGCATGACATTTGTCACAATCTTGTTTATTTGAGGAATTAAGCATTTTAAGAGGATAATTCAAAAATAGAAGTTTCTAGAAGTTCTAGACTCTTCCAGAACTTGCTAGAATCTCGAATTACTCAGTCAAACCTGATTAATGAATTAAAATTATGCTGAAAAAGTGCAATTACGTGTTTAATATATTCACGTATGCCTATATATCGCAGCATAGGAGCCGATGTATCGCCACACGGGGAATACGAAAAACACGTCATGTAACGACCCAAATTTACTAATGAGGCTTAAGGGCCTATATTAGTGTGTCAGGAGGTTATAATTGGAATATATGTGATTTAATGATTTAAAGCATGTTATATGACTATTTGAATATTTGAGATGCATGACTATGTGTATTAGTATGCATGTAGGCCCTGATTAAGTTAGAAGGGCATAATCGTAATTTTGGCCCATTGCCGGCATAAC